>NC_056729.1:1826357076-1826407076 GCF_019279795.1 Protopterus annectens | reverse complement strand
TAGATCCATGGGGGACACCCATTTGCACAGTGAGAGGGGAGGATAGTGCAGAGAGCCATTTAACTGATTGCTGGAGGTTAGAGAGATAGCTAGAGAACCAGGAGATAGTAGGGGGAGAGAATTTTAAGTTAGTGAGTTTGTCTAAGAGAAGAGGGTGTGAGACAGTGCCAAAGGCTTTAGAGAGGTCAAGGAACAGGCACGAGACAAGTTTATTGTTATCACGAGCAAGAGATACTGTGTTGATGAAGGATATTAGTGCAGTTGTAGTACTATGATTTGGATGGAATCCGTGCTGAGTGTGTGTGAGAAGGTTTTTTGGTGAAGGTATTGCATTATCTGCTTGTGAATACATTTCTCTAGGATTTTGAAGAGAGGAGATACTATAGCAATTGGTCTGAAGTTTGATATGTCAGAGGAATTGCCACATTTGTGAATGAGTAATGTAAAGAAGTATTTCCATATGGAGGGGACATATGATTCAGAAATAGGGTGGTTGATCAAGACAGAAACAGGATAGGCCAGGGGTTCAGAGGCAATCTGTAGGAAATAGGATGGTAGACTGTCAGCTGAGTGGGAGCAGGGTTTGAGTTTAGAGAGTAAAGATTTTATATAGTTAGTTGGTACTGCTTTAAAAGAGAAAGTGTTCAAAGGGTTGGGAAGAGATAATGAATTAGTGAGGGTGTTGGCACTGTCGCTAGGGGGAGAGGATTATATTATATAGTGTTGTATAGTTTGTTAATACTGGTGGACCACCATGCTGACTGGCTTTTAAACTTTCACTTTTGTTTGGATGAAGTTGACATTTCCCTGTTAATACATTTTGTCAACTGTGAGTAGAATTTTTCAGTATAACATTTTGCAGTATCGACATTTGGGGTAATACTGCTATGCTCTAATTTTTAGATCTCACCATAGAATTTTTGGAGATTTGTCAATTTAAAGTCCTTGAATTCTATGATGTTTGCATCTGTAGGTTTAGAGATTTTGATGCAGAAGTTTATTAGTTTGTGATCTGACTTAACCGGCAAAGGTGTACCAAGAGGATAGAACATGCAGATGCTTAGTTTTTGAAAACACAGTCAATGAGATTCTGTTTTATGGGGGTTGGGTTTGATTGCTGTGCATATCCTACATTGGCAGCAATGATACACCACATTTTATCAGTGGATAGTTAAAGTCTCACAGGACAGTAGTGTGCTTGTTTATATGGAGTTTGCCAAAACATATTTAGGCATGTTTTTTAAGGGGACACAGAGGGGCTCATGTAGCAGATGATGATCATTTATCCTATTTAGTGCAATTTAAATCTCTGTACGTTCAGCTTGTGGGTCTCTATGTATCTATTAAGAAGTAATATGGTTTGTAACAAATATTGATATGCCACACAGTTTACATCACATCTAAATGAGTGGTAAGCCAAAAATCCTGGTTATAAAGGGGTGATCTCTGAGCACTTAAACCTGGTTCCTGTACCAAGACATGCATGAATACTGTACAAATACAGGAGAGGCTCTAGGTCTGGTAATTTGATATTTAGGTGTCTAACATTGAATAGCTATACCTCAATGTGGTCTAGTGGTTAGCAGCTTTGATTGCTAGGTTGGACAGTCCATTTGCTGGACCCTGCATAAACAAAGGCACACTGGATGCAGCAAAAGCTTTGGCCAGCATGTGAAAGACTTAGAATGAGAAGTGCAGTCCCTCCCTTGAAAAACAAACACTAGATGTCAAACGTCTTACTCCATTTTTAAAATATCATATCCCAGTAGAATACCACCTGTTATATAGCTAATAGTTAGAGCCAACCATATTTTCTTTGTACACTGGCATCACTATTCAATATCAGGATATTTTCTGCATTTCAGACATGCATGGAGACCTTGGTCATGTGTCTTGGCACATCCTTCAACATTTGTTGCATCAGGTCGTTTACTCCAGCCTGGATCAGCACCATGTATGTCATTATCATATCTGTCTGGTTTAAGAGCCAACAGGACCCATGAAATGTCAGCTTAGCTCCTGGAAGGCATCTCACTGTTACCTTGCCTTTGTGCAGTTTTGGAAGTATAGAATCAGTGTGCCTAACTATGCAGCCATCTATCATCACTACAGTTCTGCTTGTGTTTGTAGGTTGTTTTGGTGCACTGGATTTGGGACAATCTGTTCTATGGTGACTTTCAACAGTACTTATGCCAATCGGTGTACCATTGTTTGGTTTATGCTGTGCCCTGCTCTTAAGGGGCCATTGAGGCTTAGGCATGGAATTTTAACTATCTCAGCATCAATTTGGTGTTGGTATGGTGGGGTGTAGTCATGGTAAGTGATGCTCACAGGGTACACTTGGTCATTAGAGGGAAGTTACATACTTGCAACTCTCACAAACAGACTGTGTTATCTGTGAGCAGCAGCCATTTTTACATTGCCTGAATATACAAGAGCTTTGATGCTGGCAACAGAGGCAATACTAGCTGGTTGATCATCCATTTTGGACCAAGCGTCCAAGAGATTTGAGGTAGTAGATTTAGTTTAGTAAACATGAATCATATAGTTTGTTAGTTCTAATTTAAATAAAAAAAAAATAGAAAAAGTTGCATGAGAGATACTGAGACCTAAGACAGAATAAGGGAAGATAAGAATGGCTTGCCTCTTGGTTTAAGGTAATAAATCAAATTAAGAACAACTAGAGTAAACTAGGTTGTAGCATTAAAATATCTTCACTTAAACAGACTGCTCCATACTTCTCATCTGCCCAGATTCTTGCCTCATATCTTCGGTCTGTTCTTCATAATATTTGTGGCTTTCCAACAAATCATTGAGGAATGAAGTCAGTAAATAATTTATATTTATTTTACATTTGTTGATTGGGAAAGTCAGACCGGACGCAGGTCCTTTGTCACAAAAAATATAATACAAATACTAGGGTCTATATTAGATTCTCAAAAGCCGGCAATGTTGAATCTGACATTCTCGACAGGAGAATAGTGAAAGTGCAGAACATCAAACGGGTAAATGGGAATCTCCGTAAGGGGAGAGTTCCATTTACTTCAATGTAGTGCGGTCTTGGAGTTGGTATATTTAAGTAGCAGGGGGTGTGGGGGTGCAGCCCCCCATGTGGGGGGTGCAGTGGGGCTTGCCCCCCCTGCCTACACCCTTTAGATTTTCTTTTTTTGTTTTAGTTTATTTTTAGGAACATTCAATGTTTTAACAGTTCGATCACTAAAGGTCGACCTTTACTGATTTGAACTATTAAACTTTCGATGTTCTAATATAGATGCCAAATACTAGTACAACTACAAGTTACAAATTGAAGTAAAAATACCATAGGCTGACAGTAATTCAGAATTACAGGATTCAGATGGCTAGTAACACTGAGCCATGGATGTTTGGTAACACGATTAAAGAAACACATCAGTAACAATTCTTATGATTTGAATTCTAGACAAAATACAAATACGAGTAGAAATCCATAGGCTTTGACTATAATTTGAAATTACAGGGTTTAGATGGCATGTAACATAACATAATGACAAAACATTTGACTTTCAGACTTCATATCTTTCAAAAATGTGCACTAACACAAATCCTGTTTATTCTAGCAACTACATAGCAATGTCCCTCTTTTTGGACCTTTGTCCCCCCATTATTTTAGGCCTTGTCCAGATTTTTTACACTGACGGGCTAAGAGTTATGATCTGTTCCAAAAGCTATGAGGCAGTTTAGAAATGTAAAGCAGTACTGAAGCTCAAAAACTAGAATTTATTCAGCCCCCACTTAAAGATCCCAGGAGATAATCTGAAGTAAAAGGAGCCTGTGTTTGTTGAATGCAGCATTGGACGGTTCTGCATGTAATGTTACCTGGCATAGTTAAACTCAGGAGCTAAAGTGAAACGACCAGTAAACAAGCAACTAGAACTCCAGCCAACCATGTCCTCCCTTCAGAATTAGTAGCAAACTATCTTCTGTCACAGAATAACCACTCAGAAAGCTAAAACTCTGAGCAGGAAACAAAGGGGAACTTTACACCAAAGAGTATAACAAAATGGAAGAGTTAGGTATTGTGCAAGGGAGGAAATTGCTCAACAGAATTAAACACAAAAGGTTTTATTTCTTCTAATGTTCTGAAGGTTAAATATAACCTGCTGGAAATATAATGTTACAACTATCTTCAAATAAAAAGTTTTTACTTAAATGAACAGGGCAGGAAAGAGAGAGTCAGAAAAAGAAAAGCCCAGTGGAAAGAAATGGGCCAGCATTAAAGACATTAGAGGGTGGATTATCTGCAAAGATCACCATTTGGGTGAACTAAACCAATGCAATATATGTTGCAGGTCAGATGTGAAGATGAAGACAATGTACATGTCAGTGGTCTCTGGTCCAAGGTGGGGCATGATAACTGTTTCACACTGAGGAAGTGGTTCCATATATGGGATCAGCAGATGAGAAGTCTGCATTTCTGCTGTCTTACACCAGCCAAACTACATAAGTAAGTTGAACATCAATAAATTCTGAACATGAGTTGCACAGTATAAATGGAAATAATACATAGAACCATTGTGTGGGACACTTTCAATAAAACAGCACAATGGTCATCGGAATTCCTCAGATTTGAATTAAGAGGGGAGGCAGATGGCTCATCTAAACAAGAGATACTGATTAGGCTAGTTACCCAGGTACTTCTGACAAAGAATTCAAAAACTTTAGGGCATAAAACATGAACGGGAATTCATAATGATTCCTTGAAATTGCTGAGATACATCCTAATATATTCAAAGTTCAATCTAGGTGCAAAGTTTTCATGGCGATATTTTACTTGAGGGTCTCACCAATTAGTTTCGCGCAGAAGTGGGCGTGTTGCGAATTGAGTGACAACCCGGTCTGCATATGTAATTAGTCATCTGGTCAGGCACTCAAGTAAAATATCGCCGGCTTTTTTTTTTTTTTTTTCTTTATACCAAGATGTGGCTCTTATGTGTCCAGAATCTAGTTGCTGACTGTACATATTTGTGTATCTGTTCCTCATTCAGTTTCTGGTTTTCTAACAAATCACCAACTTTCGGAAACTTTGCAAGCTTTAGAAAATATATGTTAATGCAAAGGTTATTCTCCAAGAGCACTATTTAACATCGGCCCTTGAATTTTGGCATTTGACCCCTTATTACTGTTGGCTCTGTAGGGTACAGCTATTCATGCTTTGTCTTGTCAACTGAGTACTTTTTTCCAAGCATTTCTTAGGAATATTGTGACTTGCTAACTCAAAAATATGTCTACAATTGTTTACCTAATACGTAACAGTTGCAAATGAAGCACAGCCTTATCAAGGGAGGAGGGCAACATTGAAAAAGATTTAAATCATTATAAATCTGACTATAAAACTGAATTCTGTAGCTAAAGTAATGCTTTGGGAAGAGACATTGGTTTGTATCCTGGGTGCACAATCTGAGCACTATTCTTGAAGACGTTATTACTTAAGTAAACACCAGCTGAAACTGCTATTAATCTTAATGTCATCTTTATAATATCATTCAGATTAAACACCTTATTCCATGTTAAGACATCAAACAGTTGTTCATACACTGATCTCATCACATGCAGATTACTGCTGTAGCCTATATCTGGAAGTCCTAGGGCACTAACCTCAGCTACCTCCACTGTGTTTAGTAGCAAGACCTCTGGCAGGATTGTTTCATTATCATCATATTATGGCAGTGCCCTGGAGTTTGCAAAAACCTGGTTTCACACATATTCGTGGCTCATTGTACGTTATTTTCTTATGTTATTTGTTATCATGAAAGAAATTATAATATTTTACCTGCCCGTACGTTTTTACTTTGTAAGTCAACAGATATTGCCGTTATTCAGACGTTTCATAAGGTAAGTAGAAAATGTAATGTTGTAATATTGGGAATTGCTGATGTTGGTAACGTTTTACTGTTTTATTTATTGTTATATTACGTCAGTGCACTTGTTTTCTTTTATTGACATCCGACGGTACATTTGGAGGAAATGCATATTCATGACTGACATATCACAGGGGTGGGTTTTGGGTGGGGCTTGCTACTGCGCATCTGGTGAGGCCCTCAAGTAAAATATCACCGTTTTCATCTTATTGGGGTAAAGTATTTACATTTGCTTTTCTTAGCAGATGAAAGAGTACACAAGAACAAGATTACGATTCACAAAACTATCACAGCCAGTGCTGCCTGGGCAATGCCACACTGCATAGGAGCATGATGGTCATATTGTGGGATTCAGAAACAAGTACACAAGAACAAGATTACGATTCACAGAACTATCACAGCCAGTGCTGCCTGGGCAGTGCCACACTGCATGGGAGCAGGATGGTCATATTGTGGGATTCAGAAACAAGTACACAAGAACAAGATTACGATTCACAAAACTATCACAGCCAGTGCTGCCTGGGCAATGCCACACTGCATGGGAGCATGATGGTCATATTGTGGGATTCAGAAACAAGTACACAAGAACAAGATTACGATTCACAGAACTATCACAGCCAGTGCTGCCTGGGCAGTGCCACACTGCATAGGAGCATGATGGTCATATTGTGGGATTCAGAAACAAGTACACAAGAACAAGATTACGATTCACAAAACTATCAAAGCCAGTGCTGCCTGGGCAATGCCACACTGCATAGGAGCATGGTGGTCATATTGTGGGATTCAGAAACAAGTACACAAGAACAAGATTACGATTCACAAAACTATCACAGCCAGTGCTGCCTGGGCAATGCCACACTGCATAGGAGCATGATGGTCATATTGTGGGATTCAGAAACAAGTACACAAGAACAAGATTACGATTCACAAAACTATCACAGCCAGTGCTGCCTGGGCAGTGCCACACTGCATAGGAGCATGATGGTCATATTGTGGGATTCAGAAACAAGTACACAAGAACAAGATTACGATTCACAGAACTATCACAGCCAGTGCTGCCTGGGCAATGCCACACTGCATAGGAGCATGATGGTCATATTGTGGGATTCAGAAACAAGTACACAAGAACAAGATTACGATTCACAAAACTATCACAGCCAGTGCTGCCTGGGCAGTGCCACACTGCATAGGAGCATGATGGTCATATTGTGGGATTCAGAAACAAGTACACAAGAACAAGATTACGATTCACAGAACTATCACAGCCAGTGCTGCCTGGGCAATGCCACACTGCATAGGAGCATGATGGTCATATTGTGGGATTCAGAAACAAGTACACAAGAACAAGATTACGATTCACAGAACTATCACAGCCAGTGCTGCCTGGGCAATGCCACACTGCATGGGAGCATGATGGTCATATTGTGGGATTCAGAAAAAAGTACACAAGAACAAGATTACGATTCACAGAACTATCACAGCCAGTGCTGCCTGGGCAATGCCACACTGCATAGGAGCATGATGGTCGTATTGTGGGATTCAGAAACAAATACACAAGAACAAGATTACGATTCACAGAACTATCACAGCCAGTGCTGCCTGGGCAGTGCCACACTGCATAGGAGCATGATGGTCATATTGTGGGATTCAGAAACAAGTACACAAGAACAAGATTACGATTCACAGAACTATCACAGCCAGTGCTGCCTGGGCAATGCCACACTGCATAGGAGCAGGATGGTCATATTGTGGGATTCAGAAACAAGTACACAAGAACAAGATTACGATTCACAAAACTATCACAGCCAGTGCTGCCTGGGCAATGCCACACTACATGGGAGCATGATGGTCATATTGTGGGATTCAGAAACAAGTACACAAGAACAAGATTACGATTCATAAAACTATCACAGCCAGTGCTGCCTGGGCAATGCCACACTGCATAGGAGCATGATGGTCATATTGTGGGATTCAGAAACAAGTACACAAGAACAAGATTACGATTCACAGAACTATCACAGCCAGTGCTGCCTGGGCAATGCCACACTGCATAGGAGCATGATGGTCATATTTTGGGATTCAGAAACAAGTACACAAGAACAAGATTACGATTCACAAAACTATCACAGCCAGTGCTGCCTGGGCAGTGCCACACTGCATAGGAGCATGATGGTCATATTGTGGGATTCAGAAACAAGTACACAAGAACAAGATTACGATTCACAGAACTATCACAGCCAGTGCTGCCTGGGCAATGCCACACTGCATGGGAGCATGATGGTCATATTGTGGGATTCAGAAACAAGTACACAAGAACAAGATTACGATTCACAAAACTATCACAGCCAGTGCTGCCTGGGCAGTGCCGCACTGCATAGGAGCATGATGGTCATATTGTGGGATTCAGAAACAAGTACACAAGAACAAGATTACGATTCACAGAACTATCACAGCCGGTGCTGCCTGGGCAATGCCACACTGCATAGGAGCATGATGGTCATATTGTGGCATTCAGAAACAAGTACACAAGAACAAGATTACGATTCACAAAACTATCACAACCAGTGCTGCCTGGGCAGTGCCACACTGCATAGGAGCATGATGGTCATATTGTGGGATTCAGAAACAAGTACACAAGAACAAGATTACGATTCACAAAACTATCACAGCCAGTGCTGCCTGGGCAGTGCCACACTGCATAGGAGCATGATGGTCATATTGTGGGATTCAGAAACAAGTACACAAGAACAAGATTACGATTCACAGAACTATCACAGCCAGTGCTGCCTGGGCAGTGCCACACTGCATAGGAGCATGATGGTCATATTGTGGGATTCAGAAACAAGTACACAAGAACAAGATTACGATTCACAGAACTATCACAGCCAGTGCTGCCTGGGCAATGCCACACTGCATGGGAGCATGATGGTCATATTGTGGGATTCAGAAACAAGTACACAAGAACAAGATTACGACTCACAAAACTATCACAGCCAGTGCTGCCTGGGCAATGCCACACTGCATAGGAGCATGATGGTCATATTGTGGGATTCAGAAACAAGTACACAAGAACAAGATTACGATTCACAGAACTATCACAGCCAGTGCTGCCTGGGCAATGCCACACTGCATAGGAGCATGATGGTCATATTGTGGGATTCAGAAACAAGTACACAAGAACAAGATTACGATTCACAGAACTATCACAGCCAGTGCTGCCTGGGCAGTGCCACACTGCATAGGAGCATGATGGTCATATTGTGGGATTCAGAAACAAATACACAAGAACAAGATTACGATTCACAGAACTATCACAGCCAGTGCTGCCTGGGCAGTGCCACACTGCATAGGAGCATGATGGTCATATTGTGGGATTCAGAAACAAGTACACAAGAACAAGATTACGATTCACAAAACTATCAGAGCCAGTGCTGCCTGGGCAATGCCACACTGCATAGGAGCATGATGGTCATATTGTGGGATTCAGAAACAAGTACACAAGAACAAGATTACGATTCACAAAACTATCACAGCCAGTGCTGCCTGGGCAATGCCACACTGCATAGGAGCATGATGGTCATATTGTGGGATTCAGAAACAAGTACACAAGAACAAGATTACGATTCACAGAACTATCACAGCCAGTGCTGCCTGGGCAATGCCACACTGCATAGGAGCATGATGGTCATATTGTGGGATTCAGAAACAAGTACACAAGAACAAGATTATGATTCACAGAACTATCACAGCCAGTGCTGCCTGGGCAATGCCACACTGCATAGGAGCAGGATGGTCATATTGTGGGATTCAGAAACAAGTACACAAGAACAAGATTATGATTCACAAAACTATCACAGCCAGTGCTGCCTGGGCAGTGCCACACTGCATAGGAGCATGATGGTCATATTGTGGGATTCAGAAACAAGTACACAAGAACAAGATTACGATTCACAGAACTATCACAGCCAGTGCTGCCTGGGCAATGCCACACTGCATAGGAGCATGATGGTCATATTGTGGGATTCAGAAACAAGTACACAAGAACAAGATTACGATTCACAAAACTATCACAGCCAGTGCTGCCTGGGCAATGCCACACTGCATGGGAGCATGATGGTCATATTGTGGGATTCAGAAACAAGTACACAAGAACAAGATTACGATTCACAAAACTATCACAGCCAGTGCTGCCTGGGCAATGCCACACTGCATAGGAGCATGATGGTCATATTGTGGGATTCAGAAACAAGTACACAAGAACAAGATTACGATTCACAGAACTATCACAGCCAGTGCTGCCTGGGCAATGCCACACTGCATAGGAGCAGGATGGTCATATTGTGGGATTCAGAAACAAGTACACAAGAACAAGATTACGATTCACAGAACTATCACAGCCAGTGCTGCCTGGGCAATGCTACACTGCATAGGAGCATGATGGTCATATTGTGGGATTCAGAAACAAGTACACAAGAACAAGATTATGATTCACAAAACTATCACAGCCAGTGCTGCCTGGGCAATGCCACACTGCATGGGAGCATGATGGTCATATTGTGGGATTCAGAAACAAGTACACAAGAACAAGATTACGATTCACAGAACTATCACAGCCAGTGCTGCCTGGGCAATGCCACACTGCATAGGAGCATGATGGTCATATTGTGGGATTCAGAAACAAGTACACAAGAACAAGATTACGATTCACAGAACTATCACAGCCAGTGCTGCCTGGGCAATGCCACACTGCATGGGAGCATGATGGTCATATTGTGGGATTCAGAAACAAGTACACAAGAACAAGATTACGACTCACAAAACTATCACAGCCAGTGCTGCCTGGGCAATGCCACACTGCATAGGAGCATGATGGTCATATTGTGGGGTTCAGAAACAAGTACACAAGAACAAGATTACGATTCACAGAACTATCACAGCCAGTGCTGCCTGGGCAGTGCCACACTGCATAGGAGCATGATGGTCATATTGTGGGATTCAGAAACAAATACACAAGAACAAGATTACGATTCACAGAACTATCACAGCCAGTGCTGCCTGGGCAATGCCACACTGCATAGGAGCATGATGGTCATATTGTGGGATTCAGAAACAAGTACACAATAACAAGATTACGATTCACAAAACTATCACAGCCAGTGCTGCCTGGGCAATGCCACACTGCATAGGAGCATGATGGTCATATTGTGGGATTCAGAAACAAGTACACAAGAACAAGATTACGATTCACAGAACTAACACAGCCAGTGCTGCCTGGGCAATGCCACACTGCATAGGAGCATGATGGTCATATTGTGGGATTCAGAAACAAGTACACAAGAACAAGATTACGATTCACAGAACTATCACAGCCAGTGCTGCCTGGGCAATGCCACACTGCATAGGAGCATGATGGTCATATTGTGGGATTCAGAAACAAGTACACAAGAACAAGATTACGATTCACAGAACTATCACAGCCAGTGCTGCCTGGGCAATGCCACACTGCATAGGAGCATGATGGTCATATTGTGGGATTCAGAAACAAGTACACAAGAACAAGATTACGATTCACAAAACTATCACAGCCAGTGCTGCCTGGGCAATGCCACACTGCATGGGAGCATGATGGTCATATTGTGGGATTCAGAAACAAGTACACAAGAACAAGATTACGATTCACAAAACTATCACAGCCAGTGCTGCCTGGGCAATGCCACACTGCATAGGAGCATGATGGTCATATTGTGGGATTCAGAAACAAGTACACAAGAACAAGATTATGATTCACAGAACTATCACAGCCAGTGCTGCCTGGGCAATGCCACACTGCATAGGTGCATGATGGTCATATTGTGGGATTCAGAAACAAGTTAAGGCCGCAATGATCAATGTCGCTTCAGTGGGTTATTATCTTGTCTCTGAATCAAGCACTAGTGCAGTTAGATCCAATTGTACTACCGTTCAGCCTACCAACCCAGCATATGTATTTGCACAGAACTGTCAAGCAGACAGACACACACACACACACACACACACACACACACACACACACACACACACACACACACACACACACACACACACACACACACACACACACACACACACACACATACACACACACACACACACACACACACACACACACACACACACACACACACACACACACACACACACACACTTCCTAAAATTGCAGCAGTGATGCCTGCACACACACACACACACACACACACACACACACACACACACACACACACACACACACACACACACACACACACACACTAAAATTGCAGCAGTGATGCCCCTGCACACATGCACACACACACACACACACACACACACACACACACACACACACACACACACACACACACACACACTTCCTAAAATTGCAGCAGTGATGCCCCTGCACGCACATGCACACACACACACACACACACACACACACAGGCTTCCCAATTGCAGCAATAATGCCCCTCCACACACACACACACACACACACACACACACACACACACACACACACACACACACACACACACACACTTCCTAAAATTGCAGCAGTGATGCCCCTGCACGCACATGCACACACACACACACACACACACACACACACACACACACACACACACACACACACACAGGCTTCCCAATTGCAGCAATAATGCCCCTACACACACACACAAACACACACACACACACACACACACACACACACACACACACACACACACACACACACACACACACAACTAGACACATAGACACATAGACAGACATAGACACAGCCTCACAGTAAGACTACACAGTACCTATCTCCTCTGCAACCACCAGTCTCAATACTCTCACTGAGATGAATAGGTGTACTCTGTCAAAAGATGGTGTGCATTTTTTCCTGTGTAGATCCCCAAATTGCACTCCAGCACTATGCTTTGACTCACTCTACTGTGTTATTTCAATGGTGTTGATATTTCCCGGAGAAAGCAGATAACTAATTAGCATTAGCTGTGCCCCTGGACTTCCACATTCCCATGTGGTGAGACCACTGTCCATGCTAGAGGCCTGTGCCTTCACACTGATGTAGCAGTACAATGGTATCTGAATCACTTGAGCTTCATGCAATGGACAATTCTGTTGGGAATGAAATTGAACAGTGCATTAGGTGTTTAAAAATCCCATGGGATGTAGGTTACAGGAATCTTCTCCATGTATGGATTAGCATGTTAGTATTCTGACAGTTTGATAGATACCGGATTCTGTTGTGCTATGATTTGTTTTACAAATTAATATGGTTATTCTATTTTGTTGTTTTATACTTGATACCAGATTCTGGTGTTCTGTGATTTGTTTACAAATTAATATGGTTATTTTATTTTGTTGTTTTATACTTGATACCAGATTCTGTTGTTTTATGATTTGTTTACAAATTAATATGGTTATTTTATTTTGTTGTTTTATACTTGAAACCGGATTCTGTTGTTCTATGATTTGTTTTACAAATTAATATAGTTATTTTATTTTGTTGTTTTATACTTGATACCGGATTCTGTTGTTCTATGATTTGTTTTACAAATTAATATGGTTATTTTATTTTGTTTTATACTTGATACTGGATTCTTTTGTTCTATGAATTGTTTTACAAATTAATATGGTCATTTTATTTTGTTGTTTTATATTTGATACTGGATTCTGTTATTCTATGATTTGTTTTACAAATTAATATGGTTATTTTATTTCGTTGTTTTATACTTGATTCAACGGATTCTGTTGTTCTATGATTTGTTTATAAATTAATATGGTTATTTTACTTTGTTGTTTTATACTTGCCCTGCAAGACTAGTAACTATGATACAAACAAATGCACAACCTTCATAACAGATGTGTGACAATAAACTTGAAATACCCGGAAAAGTAAAAGTACAACACCCAGAAAAGTAAAAGCAGAGATATAAAACAGTTTAAGTATTATCACATTTCCCAAATCCTGTAAATGAAAACTGAATTCTTTATACGTCGTACTATACATATACTGTTACACACACACACACACACACACACACACACACACACACACACACACACACACACACAGCAAACATGCACACACACACGCACACACACACACACACACACACACACACACACACACACACACACACACACACACACACACACACACACACACACACACTCACACACACACACACACACACACACACACACACACACACACACACACACACACACACACACACACACACGCACACACACACACACACACACACACACACACACACACACACACACACACACACACACACACACACACACACCAAACATGCACACATACACACATACTTGCAAATGCACACAAGCACACAGATGCTCAGACAAGGACAGACACCCTCACAAGTGCACAAACACACACTAATATACTCTCTGTCACGGTTTACAATCAAAAGACTGAAAGTCAGTTTGACATCAGGCTCCTGTTTGAACATGGTAGGAGCGACTGTTGGAATGTCAACACTCAAGTGAACAGCAGTTAATAAGATCGCCAAGAAGGAAGATATATGCAGCATGTCTGTAAAAGGCATCTGTCAATACTGATGTGGAAAACAGACTGTCAATCTTATTTATCAATCTTCTTACCTACTTAATATTAATGAGACAATGAAATGCGTCGCTAGTATGATCATTCACCATTAGTAACTTCATGTTTTTGATAGTAATCCCTCTGTCACACATACAAATAGACATGCACGCACATACATACACAGACAGGCTTATTATCAAAATTTCAGACATGACTTACATGACATGTTAATGTCTGAAAGTGAAATGTTCGACAGTTATAATGTCACTCTTGACATGGTCGAATGCTTCAATGTGAGAAAACACGGTAGGGATTTTCAGCATTTCCAAAGTGTGGAATTATGATTTTATTCTCGACAACTCGATATTTCATTGTCAATCATGTGAGGTACTTAATATTCATGAGGCAATCTCATACATCACGGTTTTCAACGGTCGCACATCTGATAATCATGCTTTTGATAGTAAATGGCACAGACACACACACACAGGCACACAGACAGACTCACACACACACATACTATACACACACACACACACACACACACACACACACACACACACACACACATGTAAAAAAAAATTGCCTGAATCTCCTTGTGTCCTGACTGTGCTTCTCAAACATTTTGGAAATATAGAGTAGATTTTAGTACATTTATTAAAACTGTATTTGCCTTAATATTGCTACAACTCAAGTGTTCTAGGTTGCACTGCATCTGAATTATTTTAGTGTGTTTTAGCTGCTTTTTTGTATATATATAGACTTTTCTGTATATGCAGACTAGCTACTTATTCTACTGTATTACTTCCTCTTAAATCATTTTTCAGTTGTGCACTTGCCTTGCTTCATTTAAAAAGTTTTAAATTGCTAATTTTATAGAGTTGTTATTGCATTTACTGTTTAGGGCTACACACTCAAGTGTGTTAGCCTTTTCTGGGTTTATTTATCATAGTATTGCATTGTTTAGACAGTTTTAAGCAAAAAAAACCCCAAAAAACAAAAAAAAAAAATACTACCTTGTTTGCTCATTTCCCGCCTTTCCTAGCTAGTATAGTCCAGACCCCAGGCTTTGCTAGTTTCAGGACTTTATTTTCTGTGTTCAGAGCTATCCCGACCTTGGTGTGGTAGAGGGAAGTCCTACTGCTTACCAGTGGGAGTGGTGAGCATTGTACTGCCTATCTAACACTAGAGGAGTGGTTTCTAGCACTTTAAAAGGAACCTTGATGATTGGATGGGAGATAGGAAATTTACTCCGGGGATCACGTCAGTCACCCTGCTAGACAGGGGTCCAGGGAAGTAAATATTGTGGGAAGAAATATCCAGGGAATTGTTATGGCTAGGCTTGTATAGGTCCTAGGGCCGATAGCCTAGTACCAACCTATGAACCTATGAACACACTGACACACACACACACACACACACACACACACACACACACACATACACACACACACACACACACACACACACACACACACACACACACACACACACACACACACACACACACACACACAAACATGCACACACACACACGCACACACACACACACACACACACACACACACACACACACACACACACACACACACACACACACACACCAAACATGCACACATACACACATACTTGCAACTCAGACAAGGACACACACCCTCACAAGTGCACAAACACACACTAATATACTCTCTGTCACGGTTTACAATCAAAAGACCGAAAGTCAGTTTGACATCAGGCTCCTGTTTGAACATGGTAGGAGCGACTGTTGGAATGTCAACACTCAAGTGAACAGCAGTTAATAAGATCGCCAAGAAGGAAGATATATGCAGCATGTCTGTAAAAGGCATCTGTCAATACTGATGTGGAAAACAGACTGTCAATCTTATTTATCAATCTTCTTACCTACTTAATATTAATGAGACAATGAAATGCGTCGCTAGTATGATCATTCACAATTAGTAACTTCATGTTTTTGATAGTAATCCCTCTGTCACACATACAAATAGACATGCACGCACATACATACACAGACGGGCTTATTATCAAAATTTCAGACATGACTTACATGACATGTTAATGTCTGAAAGTGAAATGTTCGACAGTTATAATGTCACTCTTGACATGATCGAATGCTTCAATGTGAGAAAACACGGTAGGGATTTTCAGCATTTCCAAAGTGTGGAATTATGATTTTATTCTTGACAACTCGATATTTCATTGTCAATCATGTGAGGTACTTAATATTCATGAGGCGATCTCATTCATCACAGTTTTCAACGATCGCACATCTGATAATCATGCTTTTGATAGTAAATGGCACAGACACACACACACAGGCACACAGACAGACTCACACACACACATACTATACACACACACACACACACACACACACACACACACACACACACACACATGTAAAAAAAAATTGCCTGAATCTCCTTGTGTCCTGACTGTGCTTCTCAAACATTTTGGAAATATAGAGTAGATTTTAGTACATTTATTAAAACTGTATTTGCCTTAATATTGCTACAACTCAAGTGTTCTAGGTTGCACTGCATCTGAATTATTTTAGTGTGTTTTAGCTGCTTTTTTGTATATATATAGACTTTTCTGTATATGCAGACTAGCTACTTATTCTACTGTATTACTTCCTCTTAAATCATTTTTCAGTTGTGCACTTGCCTTGCTTCATTTAAAAAGTTTTAAATTGCTAATTTTATAGAGTTGTTATTGCATTTACTGTTTAGGGCTACACACTCAAGTGTGTTAGCCTTTTCTGGGTTTATTTATCATAGTATTGCATTGTTTAGACAGTTTTAAGCAAAAAAACCCCCAAAAAACAAACAAAAAAAAATACTACCTTGTTTGCTCATTTCCCACCTTTCCTAGCTAGTATAGTCCAGACCCCAGGCTTTGCTAGTTTCAGGACTTTATTTTCTGTGTTCAGAGCTATCCCGACCTTGGTGTGGTAGAGGGAAGACCTACTGCTTACCAGTGGGAGTGGTGAGCATTGTACTGCCTATCTAACACTAGAGGAGTGGTTTCTAGCACTTTAAAAGGAACCTTGATGATTGGATGGGAGATAGGAAATTTACTCCGGGGATCACGTCAGTCACCCTGCTAGACAGGGGTCCAAGGAAGTAAATATTGTGGGAAGAAATATCCAGGGAATTGTTATGGCTAGGCTTGTATAGGCCCTAGGGCCGATAGCCTAGTACCAACCTATGAACCTATGAACACACTGACACACACACACACACACACACACACACACACACACACACACACACACACACACACACATGCACAGACACACACACTCACACATGAAAACATGTACACATGCACACACACACACACACACACACACACACACACAAATACACACACACGGGTACATATCCCTGTCTTTTTGCTGATGCTGACTTGTGATCATTGTCGGCTTATAACTAGAACTCGAGGTACCCCTCTTTCCTACTAGGAGAGTCCACCACTGAACATCTTGGTTCTCATGTCTTCCTTACAGAAACTGCTAGCATTATTCCTGTGGTCAGGCAGTGTGAATACACAAAATTAGCTAACAGAATTTCCTTAAGACCCACCTTTCCCTGCCTGACACTGACATACTTCAGATGGTCTTTGACTCACACTGTTTGTCTCTGCCAAGATTCCTTTGGCTTATTACGTAAGTTTGAAGCTCACCAGTACTCTAGCACTTTGAAATCGCTGCTTGAAAATTGCTCTATGTAGCAACCTCTTTTTCAGTAAAATATTTCCACATATTTCCTGAACATGCCTCCTCAGTGCTTAGTATTGTGATCTTATCTTTCTTAAGCACTTTGTTCAGTCAAAGTAAATAATTTACCCTGCAAAGTGCTGGATATGTTAATTTTTACTGACAAACCTCACTTATTCCACTGTTATTTAAACAACAAACATGTTACAAGGGTATTTTTAGGCTTTTGTTTTATATTCCTGCTGATAAAACAATACTTCCCACTTCATCAACATCAGTAAGGGACTGAACAGTATCTCATCTTAGACAAGTCCACAGAGGGTTATATTGGAGGGCTGCTTCGAGAGAAAATTACTGCTACAATACATAACAGCTCCCACTAGGCTTCCAAGCTTGACCGGCAAAACTTTTGCAAGTCATATATCATTGTTAATGAGCCCTCCTAGGGCTCACAGCATTTCTATGCTGCAGAGCCATGGGAGAGGGCAAAGCAGATGGCACTCAAATGGCAGGCAAAGCAAAGTACTGTTGTGACAGGTGGCAGCTACAAGTGATAACCTACAAATGTGTTCCTGTACTCACTGATACTATTAAATTAGCTGGCTGTAACTGTTGATACGAAGCATTAGCTATTTGGGCATACACTAATAAATAAGTGCAGCACTTGGTCATATTCTACACAGGCAAGATTAGAAATCAGTAGGACATAATTCTTGTAGTCCCCATGTGATTGCAGTACAATATAGTGGTTAAAGTAATGAGGTAGAACAGACACATCTAGAGGATCAGGGTTTGAGTTTTTCATGCTTCATTTACATATGATTCGACCATAAAACAGACACATCTAGAGGATCAGGGTTTGAGTTTTTCATGCTTCATTTACATATGATTCGACCATAAATAATCCTTGTAGATGGTGGGCAAAATTGCCATGGAAAACAGCCACATACCTCTCAACCTCTTAGAGCAAGAAATCTGGACAGAGCCCCACGTAATGGGGGAAGGGGTCAAAGGCCCAAAAATAGGAAAACGTTTTAAATATTGGTCTTACAAACTTAGAAAGTTGATAGATTAACAAGTTTTGCATTAGTATGAATTTTTTGAAGGATATGAAGTCTGAAACTCAAATGTCTGCCATTATTTTCTGACTTCAGTCCTCAATGGTTTCCCAATTTTATGAGAAACGTACCAAAAATATGAGTCAAAAATCTGGACAGTCTGCAAAAATCTGGACTGCTGAGAACTGAAAATAGGTTGCAGAGCCTCACACAATTCTATCTGGTTCAGAAAGCCTAAATAAATAAATGCTAGCAATATGAAACCCATTCTGCTTGGAAACACATGATACTGTACTCTTGTCAACAAACATGGAGATTATACACTGAGGCACAACAGCAAACGTTCCATCCTGGTGCCAGTGAGGCCATAGTTTGTGGTATGAAAGTTAGGATAACAGAAGAAAACCTTCTCCACCACAGTAACAGTCCCTCCTTATTCTGCAGAATTTTATTCAAAATGGGAACTGCTGATATTAATGCGTGTCAGGTGCTACACATGGAAATTCGCATATCTAAAGAGTTATTCATGCTTCAGTGATAATGTAACATTTGTCACAGGAGAACATTCATTACGCTACTCTGCAACTGCACCACAAAACAGTAAGGGTTACTAGTAGCAGCCAAAGGTCAGACACTGTCGACAGTTATAGGGTCATGCGTGTCAGAAGCAGGTAACAGAATAAGTGCAGGTCATTGTCAGATGTAGTGCTGATTAAAGCATGATAGGAGAAGAGTGTGTTCTCCAAATAACCCTCCAATGTCTAGAATAATATTGTGTAACTCATTCAGAAAAGCTACTCCCAGACTCTTGTTTCTTCAACAGGAGGGCATTTTGTGTTTTGCTTTGCAGAAGCTGGTATGAAATGTCAAATACATTCTGTACAGCTCCCTCCTACAGTGAATGGAAATCAACTCATTGAAAATACCGCTGACAACCAGCTACTTCTGCCAAATAAATTAGAACTGCCAATCGCATCAGATTTGTTCTCACACACAAGCTGAGAATCGTCAATGCTGGAATGAGCTTAGATAATTGACATTCAGCAGGCTTCACCAGACAGCACAGCATTATGCATAAAATATCATGACCAAATAGATATTAGTTTATTTTTAATTAGCAGGTCACCCTGATCTGCTAAAAAATTATTTCCAAACTTTCTTCTTTTTTAAGCTGAAGCAGCTATCAAAGAATGTAATGTTCCTAACCTTTAGATTAAGAAGTTATACACAAACAACAACCTTAGAATAATAAGCATTAGACATTATTAGTTTTTTTTCTTTTTTTCTAGGTTTCTTATAATGATTTTTAGAATATGTACTACACGAATGATATCCTGCATGAGAAAACTCATGGCACACGCACAACTTTCCCGTTCATACTGGTGTTCTAGTCCTTCAGAAACAAACGGCTGGAGAACTTTGGTTTCATCGTCTCCCCCACAGTAACAGGCACGCTTGTTTCATTGCCACAACCATGTTCACAAACAGGCTCACACTGCAGGTGTGTTTATATGGCAGTAAAGTGCTTAGATTTGGATGACATGTTTTACTTCCAGTTAATACACATATGCAAGTAACAACATGGAGGGGACAGTGAACAGATGTTACAGCTCCATCTCACAAAGGAGATTGTGAGGTGTAAGTTAAATTCGCTAGTTCATACCAGTCGTGATAATGAGGTGTTTAATGCACAACCAAAAATATTTTACTACATTTAACAAACATATGTGTTTTTGTAAGGATTTGTTAGCAAAGACTTAATTTAGTGCACTGAAAATATTTTCCACACCTCTGTTACCCAGTCAGCTTGCTTTGTCTCTGCACCAACTTCCTCTACATTCACAAGCACCTAAATTTATGCTTGTATGTGTGTGTGTGTGTGTGTGTGTGTGTGTGTGTGTGTGTGTGTGTGTGTGTGTGTGTGTGTGTGTGTGTGTGTGAGTGTGTGTGTGTGTGTGTGTGTGTGTATAAGTCAGATGCCAGATGACCTGCAAAGGAGATGGTGACAGCGGTGTAACAGGTAGGATGCTTGCCTTTTGTGCATAAGGCTGTGGGTTCTATTCCCACAACAGACAGATCGATTCCTAACAATGCATTGCAGGTGTTGTACTCCTGAGTATGCAGTATTTTGGATGAGTTGTTAAACGAAGGCCCCATTTGTTTGAGTTGGTTGTAACTCAGCTAGATGTAAAAGATCCCAAGTCACCTAATGAAAAGAGTGGGGGAAGTTCCGCGATGCAATGGCCAGATTCCCCTTAGTGTATAAATACCAGATTGGGTCTCTGCTGAAATATGCTACTATGCCTTGTGGGACTAACCCAGCCAGCAAAGCATAAATAAATACATAAATAAGTTGCAAACTGTAGGAGTTATTGTGCAGAGAGCAAGAGAATGAAGGAGATGAGTGGTGGGAGTGCTAAAAAGTGATGGACGTGCCACAGACAGGTACATTGTACAGGGCATCATTGCTGATCCTTTGGGCTCCATAGTTAGATGCTACAGAAGCTAATTCATTTATAAAATTAAGTTTTTGCAAAATCTGTTTTGTAATTTTTACTTCACCACAAAAGTTTATGAATGTGTGTGGCACCAGGGTTTTTTTACGAGCCTTCGAAGGTTATATTGTTACTCACAAGAACTTTAGTTCAAACCAACAAAACTGACTGCACAGTTCAGCATTAATGAAACTGAAGTCAATGTGGAAATGCATAAAAGAACATACAATGAAAGACGTTCGGCATGGGTGAATGACTGGTGTGGGTTGCATTGAATGTAAAAGCAAAGATAATGCATTTGCCGAATCTAATTAATATTAATGGGGAATGAATGAATGTGGGATGAGTCCAAAACATTTTCTTTTGTGGGGATGAGTCAGATTTATTTTAAGAGTATCATAATAATAGGTGAGCACAGTGCAGGAAACCTGGATGATATATTTAAAAATTGTGTTTTAAAACATAACAGAATGGGGCATCATTGGTTTGGCTGCTCTGTTTTGATACAGAAGGAGGGTAGCATTCAGAGGAAACAAGCGTTAGAAGGAGACACAACAGGTAACAATACAGAACAAAGAGAAGTTAGAAACAATTGTGGTCAAAGAATAATATCAGAAGTAGATGAAGGAAAGGAGGGTGTGGAGGCGAGGAAAGATGGGGATTAGGAGGAAGATGACGAAAAAGGGAGTGGGAGGGGAGAGAAACACATAGAGGAAGAAAGGGTGGATTGAATTGGTAGTTAATATGAGGAGAGCTGGCAAAACTGTGCATGTTCTGTTTTTTTCTTTGCATCTAAGGGATTCTGTGCATTAATTCTGCTCGAGTCCTGTTAAGGGGCAGGAGCACTCGTGAGTTGTTGGCTGCCTTGTTATTTTATTTTATTATTATTATTAGTAGTAGTAGTATTTAAGCACTCAATCAATAATGTAATCTTTAAATCTATACGTGTTAGAAGACCTACTGAAATCTAAGTACGTCAGAGAATTTAAAGATTGTAGAGTGTATTTCAGAGAGGGTTTATACAACCATTATACTAACTGTATTAAACTGACTGAGCACTCAAAGTTACTCCAGAGCAAAGTGGACACTGATTTATTGGAATGAAGGTGTCATTCTGTGAAGTGTTTACAACAATTGCTGAATATATCAAAGACTAGTATGAGAGAAGAGACAGCGCCATAAAATGAACTATCACCAAGACATCTCAGGATAGTACTGACAGAAATAAAAGAAAGTGCCAGGGAAGAACTAGAATCAGAACTCCCCAGTGAAGAGACCAAAGGAAAGAAAAGAAAAATGATTCCAAGTCAGAAACCGTCATAGGTCCTAAAATAATAAGGCATGATTCCAGGGATGGGCTCTTTGGGCTACCCTCAAAAAAGGGGGAACAGTATTTCTTTAACATTAGATCCGCATTTATCAAAGTGTGTTGACCCATGGGGGTTTCCTGGTGGGCCTTAAGAGTAAATAATAAATATCCATGTCCTCTTCACTGTCTGTCTTTTTTTTTACAAATTAAATGGCTTCATCTGGTGTCTGGATGTGTTGCTGCCATGAGTCCCTCCTCTCTTGAAGCTGATTGGTTAATCTTAGCTTGCAACTGCAAGTTGAGATAACCAATCAGCACAGATTCAGCAGTGCACCAGAAACTGAAGGAGAAACCCTGCCTAAAATACCAACTCTGTCTGTGCTGTGCCATGCGGGAAGTCTGTTATTTGAAGCCAGTACTTCACTGAGACTGCATGCTTGTTAGGTATGTGTCGCTTGGGCAAACATTTCATTTTAGTGCTTGGGCATACCTCAACATTTTACTGAAGGGTCACTTGGGTGAATGTTTCATTTTTGGTGCTTGTACTTATGTTATTGAAGGGGTTGCTTGGGTGAATTTTTATTTTGGTGCTTGTACATATGTTACTAAAGGGGTCACTTGGGAAAATGTCAAATGTTTAATTTTATTGCTTGTACTTATGTTATTGAAGGGGTTGCTTGGGCAAATGTTTCATTTTGGTGCTTCTACATACTGTACCTAAACATTTTACTGAAGGGTCTCTTTCCAAAATGTTTCATTTGTGTATACCTAGGCATAGTAATGAAGATGTTGCTTGGGGGAATAATTCATTCCTGTATCAGGGAAGTGCTTGTGCATACATGGTCAGACTGCTGAAGTGACCGCTGGGCAAAATAATTTATTGTGTCATTTCAGTACTTCTGCATACACATTACAAACTAATGAATGGGTTACTTGGGAAAATTATTCATTAAGTGTGTCAGGATTGAGATTTTACATGTGTCAGTACTCACTGTAAGTCTATTAATGGTTTCTTAAAATACTTTTACTTATTTAACTATCAATATTAAATGTAAATAAACTTTTTCTTAGGGATACTATTATGGAACACTGGATTAAAACTGGTACTCGGAAGTGCAAAGCTGTCGAAAGCTGTGAAGGAGGGAATACTGAAAAAATTATTCAAAATAGTGGGGACACAAGGAACAGTCAATACAGACATGTTCAAAACAGTTAGGATACAATAAATATAAACATTCAAGACAAAAATGTGGTAAATGTAAATGATTATCCTGGTTGTGAAAATGATGACTGTGAAAATATTCTCAACGAGGGTGTTGCAGTGAACAGTAAAATGAACAAGATAATAAAATGGCAGCTAGAAAAAAAAGCAAATACATAAAGAGAAAGTACAACAGTGATTGCTTTAAAATTGTGTTTCTCCTGGATAGGAGATAAGAAGATCCCAGCCCACACTGTGTTTTGTGTTATGAAACTCTTTTCAATGACGTAATGAAATTCTCCAAATTAATTTTGAAGCTAAACACAAGGAGTGCATTGGAAAGCTTCTGACACAAGGAGTGCATTGGAAAGCCTCTGCAATTTTTTTCAAAATAAATGCAAAGAGCTTAACCACATTAAGAGTTTAATGCATTTCATTGCTGCTGGTGGAGAAAATGCCAATGCTATGGAGGCTTCATATAGAATATCACTATTGATGGCTAGGTGCTTGAAAGATCACACTATAGCAGAAAATTTGATAAAACATGCTGCAAAAATAATGGCAAAGATTATGCTTGGGGAAAAAAAACAAATAATTCCATCTTGAAAGTACCCCTTTCTAATGATACAATTAAACGTTGAATAACATGCATGGCTGACAATATGAAATGTCAGCTGTTATCACGATTATGTCAGAGTATGTACTTTGCCCTTCAACATGATGAGTCTGCTGATTCAGTTGGCGAAGCTCATCTCATTGCACACGTCAGATATGAATATTTACAAGAAGTACACGAAAACTTTTACTCTGCCCGACCCTGTCTGGAAGGACTACAGGAGCAGATATTTTCAAAGCATTAAATGATTTTGGGATAAGTAATAAAGTGGATTGGCCAATATGTGTCAGTCTTTGCACTGATGGCACAGTGGCAAAGACTAGCGAAAGGAAGGGCCTGTCTGCATGCGCTAAATCTGTTGTACCATTGGTAACAGTAATGCACTGTAGCATTCATCATGAATGACTTGTTACTAAGAATATGCCGAATGGTCTTAAAATAGTTATGAATGTAGTAGCAAAAATTATAAACCACATCAAAGGTCACCCTTTGAATGCACGTATTTTTAAAATATTATGTGACAAAATGGGTAGTGAACACACGCAACTTTTATTTCATACTGAAGTTCCCTTGCTTTCACATGGGAAAGTTCTTACCCATTTCTTTGAATTGAGAGATGAGATCAAAATCTACCTCCATGATAGTGAATGTCCAGTGTTTTACCTTTCTGATCGCATGCATAATTTCTCCTGGCTTGCTCAAGTGGCATACCTAGCTGATATTTTCAGCCTCTTGAATGGTTTGAACCTTGTTTTGCAAAGAAAAGATGTCACCATCTTTAATGATTAAGATAAAAATAAGAGCAATATGTATGATAATGGAGCTATGGCAGAAACGTCTTGATGCACAAGACTTTGAAAATGTTACTATGCTGAATGATTTCTTGATGACGACTGTTGAAAGAATTCCTGAGATGATCATTAAAGACTTCAAAGAGCACTTATGAGGACTTTACAGCCAGTACAAAAATATTTTCCAGAACCAGAAACAGAAGTTGAGTCTATCAAGACTCATTTTACATGCATGGAATACATGAAAAATATCAAGGGGAAGCTTTCATCAAAAGAGATAGACAATCTTATCAAACTATCCTGAGAAATGACATTGACGTTTGTCTTTACAGAAAAGAGTTTGATGGACTTCTGGCTCCATGTACAGCCAGAATATCCTGGACTCACCAACGCAGCACTCAAGTACTTACTGCCATTTCCCTCAACATATAACTGCAACGTTGTTTTTTTCAAGACTTATGAGTCTGAAAACAAAGAACAGAAATTGGCTAAATGTGGAACCAGATATGACTCTAAAACTCTCCATCTTTGAAACAGATATATCTTTACTGGTTTCTGAAAGTAAACAGTGCCATTCTTCACATCAGTTTATGTAGTATATTTTGTTCTTTCTTTATACGTACCCACTTAATTTCATGAATAAATAATTATATACTTTACAATTACATCATATCTTGGTATTATTCACAGTATAGCCCAACTTTCAATTTTCATTCGAAATATGACCTATCTTTAAATAATGTGATTTATTGAAGGGGCTAGTGAGCCACTAAGTTATGTGCTTTGCTAAAGTGGGCTATGATCAGAAATGTTTGAGAAACATGACATTAGATAATGAGGCTGACAACTGTCCCTCAAGAGGCTGGCAACATTCCCTCAGGAAATACCATCCATCCTGAAAAATAAAACCTTCCCAAACAGTACGCTACAGTTAAGACTGTTTTTTACTGAAAGTTAACCATATACTTTTTTGTAAGTAATTACTTAACTCTGCTCAGTGGCTTGCAAACAAACAGGGTTGCATCACACCTGTTCCCCATCTAATTGTGATATTTTTGCCACCATTATAAAATCTTCTTAGATCATCCTACTGAAAAAAAACTACACAAAAAAGCTATAGTTAGAATGTGAACTATCCATTTTTCTCTATTTTGAGCTAATTGTTCAAAGATTTTAGTAGCTGCCTTGTTATTCTTGCTACACTCAGGTTGTCAACGATCCCCTACCCTACCCTCAATTCCCACCCACCCCCACTGCTCATAGATTTAACTGAAACAGGCTACTCCTTCTATTCCAATCAACCAATCAGGACCCTATATCATCAACTCTCCACTGAACTGTTCATGTAATCATCTACCCAATATACTCCATATAAGATCTTACTTATTTCTTCCTTACTTCTTGCATACTCCTTCATCCTACTCAATATGCTTATTCCTCACATTCTACTCCCTACTCTTCCTTTTATCCAAAACTACATCCTACTATCTGTGACTTTTTATAACCTATCCTTCCCCAACCATCTCTACCTCTCCACTGCAATACAATAACATAGCCCACTATATTTTATCAAGCTTGTTCAACACCACCAATGTAGAAACTTTCAAATACAAATACATTTCTAAGCATACCCAACCCCAGCCCACATTAAAAAAAACAAACAAAGTCTTACTTAAATACTCTTACTTACTGATAAAAATATTATCTACAATTAAGCTTTGTGGCGATGTTCACCCCAACCCAGGACCTAACATAGATCAACCCCAACCATGTATATCACCCCTTACAAAACAATTCTAGTTACATTAACCTTCCCCGGAAAAAAATCTATCTTACTACTACTAAACATAAACCTAGGAAGTCTGTCAAACAAAATACATGAACTGCACACATCCTTCTATCTTTACTCTCCAGACATAATGTAGCTCTTTTAACTGAAACCTGGCTAAAACTAGCAATATGTAATAACAAGATTCTTCCCCAGGGCTATGACATTCATAGATTAGATAGGCTAAACAAGTGGGGTGGAGGTGTAGCAATTAGGTATAAAGGTTCACTGAAGCTTGATTACCTATATCCAAACCCACCAAAGTTCAATAACACCGAGAAGTTATTTTCTTGACGATAACTAAACCCAAACAAATTCATCATCATAATAGCAATTTACATTCCCCCAACAATGAGCCCACCTTAATAGAAGACATCCTAGATAAAAAGACAAATAGGCACCCAGTTTTAGATTGGACCTTAACCAACAAACCTTCTCTTGCTAGACTGTCAGAATGTCTCCCAGATAGCTTAAAAGACCATCTACCCACTTACCTCCTTCGACAAAACCACGCCCGCCCAAAACCCCAATTTTTAGACAAATACGTAAAAAAATAAACTTCTCTTCTCAAAACTTTATATTAACCCTAAAACAGTGTAACTAGTGTCCTCTGTCATCCCTATCACTTGACACTGCAGCATCATACTTTAATGATATGTTCCTGAACATACTTAATAGTCAAGCCCCACTAATAACCATAAGAACAAAAGCAAAATATTCCTCCTGGCTAACCAAAAAGGCTAGACTTCTGCTCAAAACCAGAGACAAAGCCTGGGCAGTATACCACTCAAACAAAAATCCCACTACACTTAACAATTACCATCAACTTAGAAACAGATAAAAAAACAGGTTAAAAAATGACAAAAAAACTTCTATATAACAGCACAACAAAAATATCAAACTAACCCAGAAAAACTCTGGGCAAGCATAAATCAGTTACTACAGCCAGGCCAATCGGTAACCCCAACTCCCTCTACCATAAATACACAAGATAGCATTGCAACTCAATCGAATAACTACTTCACTAGCTCCATCCTAAACCTTACCAAATCAAATAGTACTACCCCACTAAAAATCCCTACTGAGCCTCATAATTCAACCAATAACTTTTTTAAATCAGTACTATCAAGCATAATAAAAAGAATGCTTAATAAACTAAAACCTACCACCTTGCTGCTGACAAATTACCAGCCAACTACCTTAAGTTAGCAGGTGACACCATCGACCACCCAATCTCAATACTAATTAATCATTCCAAAAATTAACTCCATGTAGCCAAACTCTGGAAAACTTCCAACATAATACCACTACACAAAGGGGGAGCCAATACTGACCTCTCTAATTATAGACCTATTGCAATACTATCTCCCCTATACAAAATCTTAGAAAAATGCATCCACTCACAGCTCATGACTCACCTACTCTCAAACAATTTCCTAACATGCATCATGGCTTTTGACCTAACCATAGCACTGCCACAGCATTACTAAGCATTACAGATAACATTAACCAGCTTAGAAACAATGGTCAACTAGTCTCCTCACTATCTCTCTAGACATGTCCGAATCATTCAATGCAGTCTCTCATGTCAGAAGCATTCAATGCAGTCTCCCATGTCCGAAGCATTCAATGCAATCTCCCATGTCCAAAGCATTCAATACAGTCTCCCACGTCCAAAGCATTCAATGCAGTCTCCCATGTCTGAAGCATTCAATGCAGTCTCCCATGTTCTAAGCATTTAATGCAGTCTCCCATGTCCAAAGCATTCAATACAGTCTCCCATGTCCAAAGCATTCAATGCGGTCTCCCATACCTGAAGCATTCAATACAGTCTCCCATGTCTGAAGCATTCAATGCAGTCTCCCATGTCTGAAGCATTCAATGCAGTCTCCCATGTTCTAAGCATTTAATGCAGTCTCCCATGTCTGAAGCATTCAATGCAGTCTCCCATGTTCTAAGCATTTAATGCAGTCTTCCATGTCCAAAGCATTCAATACAGTCTCCCATGTCAAAAGCATTCAATGCAGTCTCCCATGCCCAAAGCATTCAATGCAGTCTCCCATGTCCAAAGCATTCAATGCAGTCTCCCATGTCCAAAGCATTCAATGCAGTCTCCCATGTCCAAAGCATTCAATACAGTCTCCCACCAAAAACTTCTACAAAAACTCCTGTCTCTTAAACTCAGCCACACTGCCTTCAATCAGATAGACAAAAATCAATAAAAAGGCACAATGAATTCTCTCCTACATTACCCGTTACCCTAGGGGTACCTCAGGGATCAATCGTAGGCCAACTCCTATTTAAATTTTTTACCAACAAGCTCCATTCTGCTACTGGCCTGGTTAAAATCATACAATATGCAGACAATGCCACAATTATATGTGCAGCTCCCTCCCTCCCTGAACTTCTTGAAAAAAAAACAACTCTCTTTCACTGCTGCAAATCATGGCTTACTAGTTCACAATTAATCCTGAACCCCAATAAAACAAAACTAATGATATTCTCAAACAATAAACCCTTAAACTTACACACACCTTTTCAAATCTACTCATCAAATAACACCAAGATTGAACCAGTATCACACACCAGACTTCTTGGTGTCACAAGTGATAACAACCTGAAATTCAATAAACATTTGGCAATTATCATTAAAAAAGGTTCACATGAAACAAGGCTCCCTCTAAAGAACCAAACCATATTTTACTGATTTCACCAGGCAATCTATTTCCAGGACACATTTATTGTCTCCCTTCCTATATGCCTCTGACATCTTCTCTAATCTGAAGAAAGCCAAACTAACTAAGCTTGAAGTATGCTGTAATAAAAGTTCCTGATTTGCTAACAACTCACCACATAGAGCACATCACTGTATTGCACTATGATAACTTTAACTAGCTGGAATTACTGAATCTCCTTATATTTACCCAACTTATAATATCCCACAGGATAATATATCAACATGAAAAATGTCCAGCTCTGCAAAACCTACTTCAAACCTAATCCAACACAAGACAACTCCCATCTGATAAGCTCTTTATACAAGTAACTAAGAGTAACAAGTACCATGGAAACTCTCTGTACTCCAATAGTATCTCCAGGGTATGAAATATGACCCCCCAATCAATACTAACCACTGCTATCCTCCAAATATTTAAAACACTGCTCACGTCCACCTATCCAACTCATGGCTCTGCACCTGTCTTAATCCTGGCTGAATAATATCATTATTCAAAATTTATCCTAATATCTACTTTACTAATCCTATACTTTTTAGATACTACACTTCTAAGTTGTCTTCCATCTTTTGATCTTACTTATCCCAGTATCTTTGTTTTTCTTTTTCTAATTGTATACACTAACACAGATTTATAGCTATACTATCTAATAATAAGATTTTTTTACTTTCATCTGTTTCTAAACAATAAAATGCTTTCTTTTAACATGTCCTTGACCACTCTTCAGCCATAGGACCAAGCAATTTGTGTAAAATACTGACTAATACTTTATGAAATCTTGGACAAATCTGTTTTGTATTTGTATTGCTCTTATTCTATGTACTAATTGTGACTTTTTCTATAAATGTTCAACTTATGTTAGTATTTTTAATCTATGATTATGTTCTCCTTTATTTGCTATCTTTTACCATAATTGTGATTTCATATGTCTGCATTTTGAACATGTTATGGATTGAATGTAACTTGGGCTCCCCCCAGGGCCTCCACTGAAAATAGGTTAACCACCCAGTGGGACTATCTCAGTAAACAAATATAAAATAAATAAATAAATATAAATCCCTTGCTATGACTAGGAAACAGGTCCTTAATGCTCTATGGTCAAGATTACTGCATCAATGGGCCCAGACAGTATTCGTAGTTCACACTGCCTGGATTGACCTGGACAAGGCATTTGACAGAATACCCCACTCGGGCATTGTTGACAAGATCAAGAGGTTAGGTACAAACTCATATGTCATCCGGTGGATAGCCAACTGGCTCACAGACAGCACTCAGGAAGTTAGAATTCTTCAACAAGTAGGCCAGTCATAAGTGGAGTCCCTCAGGGATCAGTCCTTGGACTGATCCTTTTTGGCATTTACTTCTCTGAAGTCAAGGCCAAAGACAGTGGCCTCTGGCTGACTAAATTTGCAGATGATTCAAACTGGGAGCTGTCATTGAATCCTACTCTGAAAGAAATGTTCTCCAGGAGGGACTAGCACAGACAAACAACTGGTGTCAGAGCCATGGACTAAAACTAAATACCAAGAAATGCATAATAGTATCCTTTGGAAAGTCAGCCACCTCTGGTAACTAACACACCAAACAAAAAGCAATTCACACACATACACCTAAAATCTTACATTTAACCCTGCACTAAACTGTACATACACCACTAACTATCCACTTACCTTAACCCAAACACTAACCTTAAAGTCTATCACTACTGCACACTCACCTCACCTGCCCCCTAACCCTAACTCACCTACCCCGCCTTAACCCTCACATCCACACAATCTCACACTTACCTGACCCGCGCCCTAACCCTAACTCACCTAACCCGCCCTAACCCTCATGTCCACAAAATTATGCACTCACCTGAACCTGACCCGTAACATTCCACCACAGTGCTGAAAATAGCGAACTGACAGAAACAAACAACCAAATTCTTTCCCTGGGAAAAAATTTGGTTTTCTGCAGCTTCGCTATTTTCAGTGTTCGCTGAATAGAGTTCAATATTAGAACATTCGAAGTTCTGAAACTTCGATGTTCTAATATAGACCCGTCAGGGACTTAGAGACACACATAGATAGTAATCTAACATTTGACTGTCACGTGTCTGCAGTAGTGAGGAAATCATTCTATGTTGCACAACTTATAAAGAAAAGCATGGCATCTAAGTTCAAGGAATTCATTGTTCCACTGTATTCAGCATTCATCAGACGTATCATTGTTTACAAGGCCCCCTTTGGTATGTACCGAACCAGGTGTATCCAATAATTGCAACATCCGCAGAGGAAGAGTCTCAGTACTATCTAAAGCATCCCACGCTCGCTTATATCCCAAAGTCACAAAAAAAATCAGACTCACTCCGTTATTAAAGGTCTGGGGGTTGCAGGCCAGGATCAGGATTGTACAGACCCTCTCTTAGAGACAAATTGGATTGTAGAGAACCCTCTTTTATCTGCCAAGTATGCAACTAAAAGGAGATCAAATAAAAAAAAGTACTAACATGACAATGTATATACACCTCCTATAGTGATCACTGGTGAGGGGGATATTGGGACAACAAATGTAAATGAAGTAACACTGAAGTTTTATTCTTTGGTAATTAGGGCCTATAGTAAAGGAGCTTTGGAAATTGGATAAGGCTTCTCATACTATTTCTGTTTTACCTGACTTATCACTTCTTGATACACTCAGCATGATAGCAAAATTAAGCATAGTCAAGCCAAAGTGTAACTTGTATGCACTACACATTAGATTCAGAGATTTAAGGTTTACCTCGCTAAAATATATGAAAGAACACTTGTTCTATATATTAGTGGTTTTGGAATCAAAGACAGTACAGTTTATACTGAGTGAGATAATTCCTTCACCGTCTTTGAATGACTACAAGTGTCCAAAAGCTCACATATTTAATAACTGGCTAAGGTAATTGTCTGAGGAGTACAATACTCATTTAATTCAATACTGGAAAGAAAGTTGTTGTGATCAGAGGCTGTTTTCATGGGATGACACTCATCCGAATGAGTATGGATCAAAAGTTTTATAGCCAGTAAAATTACTTCACAACAGGAAAATTTTCTGAAAAAATAAACAAAACGTGAAGTACAAGGCAATTTGAGAAAAGTCTAGGGAACCTATTAACTGTTTCCTTTGTAATGCTACAAACCTGTGAAATAAATTTGAAGAATTGTCAGTATTAATTTTTATATATCAGTACAAAATGATTGCTGTCACTCAGTCCTGGACTTCTTCCTGTTATTTGTTAAGGCACTTTGTTAAATATGAATGCATATGTGAAAATATTAGGGGAGGTGATATTGTACTCTGGGTGCATAAATCTATAACATCTTGTCTCATCACATCCGAGCAGGTGTATGAAACTTTAATTGTTCAAATTCTTAATGGTGCTTCTACAAACTTTTATTTAGTTCCTACATACCTCACCCTAAGCATGAACAGAGTTCCCATTGGCAATATCTAAAGAACCTGGACAACTGCCAGGATAAAAAAAGGAAAATATTACTTATTGGAAATTTTAACTGCCCAAGAATTGATTGGAATACATTAGGTGGCATCTCATATCATGACAAAGAATTTATTAATATCTTGCATTTCCATGGGATAAAAGTAAAGGAAATAGTGCACTGGATCTTATTATCACTAATGTACCTGAAAGGGTAGCGTCTTTAAAGTTACTTTCTCTGCTGGGTGCATCTGACCCCTGTTCTGTATCTGTGGTATTAAACACAGCAACCCATTGCATATTATAATCACTGAAATATGAATGTGATAAAGGTGCCTTACAGAATTTACCTTTGCAGTTAATGAAGATTGATTGGTCAATGCAGGTACAAAGTTTAGACAATCGCTGTGTATACCACATTATTGAAGAATATCTGCAGGCTTGTGTTAATTACTCAGTGAGAAGAAGGAATAACAAGTCATAATTTCTTTATTGGTGGAGTAAGTTCTTAATAAAACAATTTAAGAAAAAAAGAAGTTATAAAAAGTAGGAAATTTCAAACTGATATCAACAGGAACATACTTAACAAGAATAGTAGGATTTAAAAATAAAATGAAGTTGATCTGCAAGTGCAAGAACAAGAAATAATTTTATAAACCTAAAAATAACTTAGGCAAGATAGACAGTTCAATATTTACACTATTAACTGATTACACAGCTACTAGAGATGGTAGTAAGACAGCTAATGAATTGGCTTGAGTACCATGGGTAATGCAATTTAGTTACAGGTTCTTGTCCAAATATGCCTGAATCAGTCATACTAGCTGCCTTTTCAACATGAAAAGATTTGACACCCATGGAGCCGGACCTGATTCCAGCCAATCTGTTACTACGAAGAGTATGCTTACACCTACATCAACTTTAATATTTATTAATTAATTTATTAATATTTTTAAACTATTGGAAAAGGTTAAGGTCCCTAAATCATGAAAAGTATCATGTGCATCTCCAATTTATAAGAAAGGGAAGAGATTGGACCCTATAACAATTTTTTATGATCCAGTTCTGCAAACCATAGTAATAAGCATCATACCCCTCAACCTCTTAGAGCAACAAATCTGGACAAAGTCTTAAATAATGGGGGGACAGAGGCCCAAAATTAGGGACACTTTTTAAATATTACTCTTACAGACTTAGAAAGTTGATAGATAGCAGATTTTGCATTAGCATGGATTTTTGAGGATACGGAGTCTGAAACTCAAATGTCTCTCATTATTTTTTTTATTATAACCCTGTTTGGTTTTCCAAGGATTTGCCAGAAAACCACAAGTTTATGAGAAACGGACCAAAATTATGAGGCAAAAATCTGGACATTCTGCGAAAATCTGTACAGTTGAAAAGTATGTATAACACTGTGCAGTTTATAATCAAAATGGGAAATTCTGCATTGAGGTCTCAATATATTTCTGTTAGAATTACAAAATTATGCAATGACATCCTATCTAATGTTAAACTGTCTAAGAGCTTGAAAACTTTTTAAGAAAATGTAGATACATGGGCTGGTGGAAAGGTCTACATAATATATCTGGAGGAATCAGCATTTCCTGATGGCCAGTCAGCCTGAAATGCTATGTTTGAACTTATGAATTTATGAAGAAGAAAATTAAAACCAAACATTATAAAAACTGCAAAAAAGGGGGGGAGGGTATTTTTAACTATTATGAATGTGATTAGCATAATAACCGAACCCTACAGAGTAATGGTTAGTAAATTCAGATCTCACATGCTTGTAAGACGTAAAGGTTAGTTGTATAAAAAAGCAAAAAGAATAATTGTGTACTTTGTCAGAGAGGGAGGGAGAAATATGTACTGCAGGATATAAACATTTTCTGGAATTTCATCCACTAACCATTACCATATTGAACTAAGAAACTTTATGGGAGAATTTAATAAACCCTACACAATTTCTTTTTCATGTACACATCATGGTGCAATGTGTACACAAGCATGAACAGTTTCAGATTCAGTAAACCTCTCTTAGCTGCGTGACAAGGAAAGATCCATGTAATGCAAATTCCTGCATAAGCAGGTGAATTATATGCAAATTAGGCAGCGGGAGCAATCCAACAACCAGAAAAGTCATCCGTGTAACTCTGTGTCCGTGTTCGTAGTGTATGAAAATAAGGTGAATCTCTTGAATTGCTAAAATGAGCAACCATGTCCGCAGATCCCTTTCATGTAGGATCCTACACGGTGTTGACATTCCCAGTGAATGTGGATAACATCAGGCGGGTCTGTCATGTTTACTTTTAGCAGATTTTGTGCTAGCTGCACTTGTTTGCATGGTTCGCTGCATAGCTAAGTGTGTTCACATGACCAACCCCCCCCCCCAAGGCACAGTGGTGACATAGGAAGCTATTAATTAAATTGAGAAATATTCAATTCAGAATATTTACTTTTGTATGCTAAGCTACGCAGCACACAGCTCTGCAGCACACAGATAAGTAAGGCCTTTACATCATGTTAATTATATTCTAAGTAGCTGGAATGCATCCAACTTAGCCAATCCCACATAGCAGATGTATACCAGAACTGTATAAAGTATGCATACACCCTACATTCTGGTTTTCCCTCAATACTCTGAAACAGTGGAGTACAGACTTGGGAATTTTAAACTGAATAATGCTATGGGCTACTGTAGCTATTCTACATCTGTGTGTGCTAGAGTCTGAAGTCAATGCTGCTGATACTGGAGACCATAGGCCTAGGTCAAGGAGGAGAAGAGTGTTCAGGCCCAGGATAACCTTCCATGAGCTACATGAGATGGAGACTGTAGAGCACTACAGGGTGGACAAGGACATTCTACAACAGCTCACTCAACTCTGCCATCCTCATCTCAGAGCCAGAGCCAACATGGGGGAACCCATCCCAATTGAAACTAAGGTATGTGTAGCCCTTAGGATACTAGCTACAGGTACTTTTCAAAGACCAACTGGGGACATGATGGGGGTCTAGCAGGCATCCACATCCAGAATACTCCACCAATGTTTAGATGCTATGCTCCTACATGCCAGTGAGCATATATCTTTTCCACTTACCCCTGAGGTGAGGGCCACCATTATGCAACACTTCTGCCATGTAACACACTGCCCTGAAGAACTGGGTGCCACAGATTGCACTCATGTACACGTCAAGGTACCACTTGATGAGCAGGGTAGAATCTATATTAACCAGAAGGGATACCACTCCATCAGCTGCCAAGTCGTTTGCAATGCCCAGAGGATTACCATGAGTGCATGTGAGGAAAACCCTGGCAGTTATCATGACTCCCTTATCTGGCACACATCACAGCTGTACAAGATGTTTGCCAGGGGGACATCCCACTGGGCCATTTACTGGGGAATACCAGCTATGCCCTGGAACTGTGGATGATGGCACCCATCAGAAATGGACAGTCACCCACAGAAGACTGTCATAATGAGGCACACACACAAACTAGAAACATCATAGAGCATGTGTCTGGACTTCTGAAGACATGGTTCCAGTGCCTTGATATATCTGGTGGAGTACTGTAGTATATCCCAGCTATGCTGCACAATCTGATCCTGTGTAAACAGCTGCAGCAGGATCAGCAATGAGAACAGATACACAGTCCCCCCCACCAGTGCCTAGGTCACCACAGCCACATTCACAGGAGAACTCGGAGGAGGACGCCCCTGCTGATGCCCCTGTAGACAGATGTAGGTGTGCCCAGTATGCACTGGTTTGGGCTAAAAGACAATGCATAGCACATTCACTGACAATCTTGGGACCTAGGGACTAACACCTCCCTACTAGTCACATACAGATAATAACAGTGATGCCAGCTAACGTACACAACCTGTACCTATCCATGTATTGGCTGTGTAGTGCTTGCATCATACAGGGTCAGCCCTGAAATACAGTCTTGTCAATGTACACAGTATTATAGTGGATTGTTATGTTAGGTCATCACAGCTATGGACCGGGTCCAATATGCAGCCTACTATACTGGCATATTTGGACAGACAGTACGTCCACATGGAACTACTGACAACCATTCCACTAACATGTCACCATTTGTAGTTGGTAGGCCTCATACATGGAATATTCATGCAGTCCTATTGCAACAGATTACTAGTATATCATTCGAGGGACATGTTGGAAAGGGAGGTTACCTGATAGACTACCGTGGGTCTTGAAAGAACATGTGCATTACTTCTCCATCCCACAAAACAACACTGTCCTCATGTAACTGTCATAACACTAAAGTTATGCTGTATGATCTTTCACACAAGTAGTGTACCACACAGCATCAGTACAGTAATGCACAATCTGAATGCACATTTCATAAGTAATTTAATTGAGAATAGCACAGTACGTACCTATGCAGGTGATGATCATATGAATGATTCCTTTCTCATCTATTATCTTCTGTGTCTCAAAGGAATAAGGCAGGTAAGTTGTGTGATGTGTCCAGGGTTCTAATCCTGACATGTCTGATCATTATGCATGTGAAGTAGAAATATATCTCAGTGTGTGCTATGATTCTATTTCACATAGTAATTACACACGTGCATCTGTGCTACAGTTCTAAGACCTATATAATAAGTACATTGTTACTATTGGATAACTTATTAGCAGAATTGTAAAAGCTGGGATATAAAACATATATCAGCGTACATATGTAGAAAGCACATCCACCATCTCCTGTAACACAATGTAGTATAACAATATAATGGCAGTTGTGAATGAAGGATTATGCTCTGATGTGATTCATGTGAAATTGACAGACCCATAAGCAATGCACTGATCACTACATCAGAATAACTAGGTATTTATGCACTCTAGAGAAGATCGATAGCCACATGGCTTGCATATAGGACATGGCAAATATCATACAGCAACTGGACAAGTGATATTTATGGCTACAGTCAAGGTGTCCCTCAGGTCTCTGTACTAGGCCCAACTTTCTTTTCAGTTGTCTGAAGACCTATCTTTCACATCACAGATATCCTACAGTCTGTATACAGATGGCTTGAGATTCGTTAAACAGCTTACATGTGTTATAGATTGGGTATGTCTGCACATGAACAGGGCCACAGGAGCATCAGATGCTGTTAAATACATTGAAAAGTAAGCATATGATATTTGGAAGATAGAAAGAGAAAGGTGACTATGAAATGCAGCACACAGCAATTGAAACTGTAGATTAATTTGTAGGTAGATCCAGATTGAAGGTTTCCAAGTCATCTCAGACTCCCGGCCTGGAGTACCCCTAGTTATGGGATGGAGTTCGTTTATGCAACAGGAAGTCTCAGGTATCAGCAGTGCACCTCCCATTTGCAAGTTGCTAAGCAGCATGCAAACAAGCTAAAATGCCACTGAGCATGTTCACACAGATAAGCCAAGCACACATCTGTTGCCCCACATGCTATTTTGTTTATTAAAATATGTATATTTATAAACACACACATATATATATATATATATATATATATATATATATATATATATATATATATATATATATATATATATATATATATATATATATATATATGTGTATGCCTGTATTGCCCTGCATGCACAGATCATGGATAGTAAAGCTGCACCATGATATGTAAAATGTTGGGGGAAGGGACACAAGGAAAGGCTCACCATTACATAATGCACTTTCAGTATTTGCAACTGGAGAGACCAACACATGTTGCAATCTTAGGACTATTGGGATATTGGAAGTTTACAGCTCTGGCTGCCTTCACCCAGCATGTGTAACAAATACATCTGACAGCAGAGCACAATGTACTGTGAAACACACATAACCATGAGTCACAACTGTGGACTTCCAAACAGCTGGATGGTGGTGAGTTGTACCATGTCTACCTAACAAACCATGCGGAACACATGAAATGTATGGCATGGTATATGAATACTTGCATATACTGTGAAGTTATATTTGATTATAGCTACACCAGCAAGAACATCCACATTCACTACAGCCCTTTGTGTCTGTTTGATTTCAACAAACACACATCAATAACTCTGCAACTGGTGTAATGTATTATGTTGCGTGCCTACTCATTGCTTTGGTAAATTTACTTTTGTCACAGGCAGTCCATCCACATGCAAATAGACTTATATGCCCAACACAGGCTGTTGATGCATAGGTAGGCTATAAAACAGTTGTCTCACTGTTAGGCTATGAGGTGCAGTTGACAGTAGGAAGCTGTGTGATTATGCAGCCCTACAAACTTATTAGATTACAGGGCTTCTTTATGTTCTCTACAATAACATCACCTGCAATCATTTGCAATATCAGACTTAAGTTGTGGTGCATGCGGTAAGTACTGTGATCTGTAGTGCATAAGACTAGATAGGTAGGGGCTGTAACCTCACTCCAGCTCACTTACTGTGTGTGTGGTGAGTGTGTGGGGGTGGGGAGTGTATGTTCATCTCTCTTCCAAACAAATGTAAATTTAAAACTGCAATGGGTCTGCACTTTTTGGACTTTGCACTTGACACAGGCCCCTAAAGTCTTCTCTCCCACAAGGCCTGCTGATGTCATCTACCATAAGAATACCTAAAGCCATATCTAAGTTAGACTTAAGCTGTGGTGCATGTGATAAGTGCTGAAATCTATAGTGTATAAAACTAGATAGGTAGGGGTTCTAAACTCACTCAAGCCCACTTGCTGTGTGCATGTATGTACATCAACACACAAAACAAGTGTGTATTCCACAGTGCCTTAAACAGAGGCAGGGTTTTGCATGGTTTTGGGCCAGACCTTTGAATTCTTCTCCTCCAGAAGGCCTGCTGATGTCAACTACTATAAGAGTAGATGTCAAATGAGAGCTCTAGTGATACATGAAGTAAAATAACTGTTTTATTTTATGAAGCACTTTTCGCCTGATTCTCTGTTGGGACTTCTTCAGATAAAGTAGAAACAAATATACAGTGATTAAATAGTCATCAGAAACAATTAATCAGCACATCATATGTCCTTTACAACCAATCAACAAAGTTCCTTCATTAATCAATTAAACTAACCATACCTCAATTAAAAGGTGGCTAACACTAAGTAAACCACAATAAAATCCATAGATCAAGTGAAAAAAGTATGAAATTCAAAATTACTGGACCAAAAAGGCTAACTTACTTTAAAGTAAGAGTATAGAGATATAAAAATACAAAAATGCTGTAAACCATATATGGATACTTAGGAAACGTGTGAAATAAAAAATGTTAAAATAAATGTAAATGAAAAAGGTAAAATATACAGTTGATATATCGATACCTAAGGCTCTACACTAATATGTGTACCTTTCAAGACCTGTATATGTATTACAGTGTACCTCAGGAGTATAAAAAATAAAAAAAATGATATAGTGAATAATAAACTGTCTATCTCATAAGGCTCTTTAGTTTTAAAATACAAGGAATGGAATAAATTTCATTGAGCCCTGGACAGTGACATGCACTTGTGCACAATTGCCAATAAAGTCCAAGGCACTCCAGTAAAAGTGAATCTGGAGCTCCCCATCCATCAGGAATTATAGAATCAATGGCTCTAAAGTTAAACTTGTGCTCAGGGCATTCAACTGTGTGTCTGGCCAATGCATTCTCCTGTTTTAAATTGTGTAGTCTTCAAATGAGGTCAGAACTTGAAAAAAACATTTAGAATCTAGAAAGTTAGTGACCAACAATACGAGATGCATGTTTAAATGTTTGATGTGTCACTATTAACAATACATGGACACTGGGGAAAACTTTACCATCAGAGGGTTTTATTTATATAGATCCAGGTACAAATTAATATAGATTGCCAATTGAAGTCAGTGGTATATATTGCACAATGTCAATATTGCCCCACATTCTACATCGGTAAAACTGATTGTAGACTTAGGGAGCGGGTGTACGAGCATCTGTACCAATGAGTTCATACAAAGTAACTGTCATACACAATGGTTTCCCTAGCTAGAGGTTTTCCTTTTTAAGGTGCACCTCATTATCAGGTGATTGCCTCTGAACCAATCTGTGGTTGAGTAATGCTAACTGAAGCATACACAGCTGATTTGCAGTGTAATCAGGCAATCCCCTGCAACTCTTGAAGGGGACATAAAGCCTCAATGTAGAATGCATCCTCTTTCTCATAAGATGGGGTGAAAATGCTGGGTAGAAATACTACATCAGCACAGGGAAGCTGTACATTTATGTGTGGGATACAGGTTCATAGGTTCATAGTTTAGTAGTAAGCTAACTGCCCTTGCAAGCCATTCTAAGCCTAGCCAATTATCCCTTGTGAGACTCAAACCCTGCAATTTGTGTTTGTAAGGCAAACACCTTAGCCATTAAGCCACCATCCCAACCCCAGGGAAAATAAATCACCCCTGCCAAGTTTTAAAGCCAGGACCCTGTCAACTACAATATAGTGCATTAGCCCACTAGGCCACTCAGCTCTATGCAGCTGATGCTACTGCTGAAGGCAAAAAGCATAGTGAGAGAGGCTGCAGAATGTGGAGGACATCAGCAGTTCTGAGTAAAGGTGTGACCACTGGCAGCTCTGGTGTACAGCCAGACCCTGAGTGGGGGAACTCATCCCACAGGATATTGAGGCATCTGTTTAAGGTAACTATGTTAGCCAAAGGTATCATTAACAGACTAATAGGTAACAAGTTTGTTGTGCCCTTGAACATCATTGCTGATAACTATATATGTCAACCATTTGTGCAACTGCCAGGCCATGTGTTACATTATGGTAGTCATTTGGAACATGTATGCTGGCAGTTCTTGCTGCTAGCAGGACCTCCATATGTGTATGTTAGTTGTGCTCCTGTTCTAATCTGTAATATCATTATGAAAATATTGTGTGTGCACTCTGATATTAGTGTGCCTCCTTTGCATTACCTAAGTTAAAATCCTCTCTGAATGCATATTAATAGACCTGACACTCTATGCACTTTATAGTGTTGCTATAGGGATATGTCAACTGTGTTCCTATCTGCAGGCCTTTGACTGACAGTATTGAACAGCAGATATTGCATTTGAAATGCACTGGGTAGATACATAGCGGATGAAACAGAGATTTATTGATAAATAAAGCATTTATAATTTATTCTTTATTATTTTTATTATAGTTATTTATTATTTAATAATTTACTAGTGATAAATACTACACACCACTGAATTTGAACCCAGGTCCATGTGTGGCAAAAATTACTGTTTGCAAAGCATTTAACAGACTGAGCTACTGAGTCGCTGTTGTAAGAGCTCTATTTGTGAATATATAGGTGCACACATACAGGCTATGACATACCTCATATACATCCAGTTTCGTGCAAGGCTTTATAAGTATGTTTTTCTCCATCAGAGTCCCATTTGAACATGTATTTTGCTATTAATGTTTCAGCAGGTGTACTTCTAAATTTTGCTGATAAAAGTGCACATTTACCTGCTATTAGAGACCTCATTTACATCCATTACTCTGTGTCTGGCTCTCTAGTGGTGTAGTCCTGTACCAGACTCCAAGTTACACTCCCATTCTTTCCATTACTCTTTCAGCAAGTTTGAGTGATGCGATGTAATGCTCAGCCATGCTTAAACATGCTTAATGATGGTAACTTGCAATTTTTATGCTTTCCTTAAACCACCTGCTTTAATTAACTCCTGTGTGGCATAGCAGGTTAATGCACAGGTCTGCAGGTGTGATGGTCTTGGGTTCGAAATTAGGCACAGGTGTGTACATTTTGTACATGTTTATTATAATTTCAAACACATATATCAATATAGCTCCATTTAGCTGAGCTTAGTGATGTGCGGTGTCTTGCCGTGTCATCCAAAAGATCTTTAAAGAAAAGAAAAATGGGGAGATAGGACAGTGGTGAAATGGAGTGGAAGCAGGGAGAAAACATAGTGAAAGGCAGGTAGGTATGTGGAGGAAGGGTATAGAAAAGAACCATAACTACCCATTTCTTTTACAGCAACAACTGTGCACTATAACAGAATTTGTAGATGAATTTGGACTGTTACTCCCAGAAAGAGGGGTGAGGACAACAAAACTGCATTGTCAAGCCAATTAGACCAAAGTACGTATGTCCAGTGTACACATGTACAAAATGGAGAGCTATGTATGGGACAATACTTTTTTTGTGGGACAGATGCCAATTTTTTTTAAGGTGAGAGTAGAATGTTGGGAAAGGGACATAGGTACATGTAGGGGAGGTAAGTTGGGAAGGTGAGGAAGCTTTTGCAGACAGACAAGACAGACAAGATAGCAGACAGGGTTGGTGTGTGACACATGAGGGAGATAAACACCTTGGATGGGGAGGGTGTTGTGGAATCCCAGTCTCAGGTGCATCCACAAGGTAGCAGTGAGACTCAAGTCCCCACCCATGAGACTGTTGGCACTGCTCCTTCATTGCCCCTTGGGTGGCAGTGGTGGAGGCTGACATCCAGGGTGAGGCTGCCCCACCAGGGTGTTAAGCATGCCCTCCAGCTGGTGCAGGTGAAGTCTAAAAGTTGGAAAGATCATCCAGCACACCATATCTGGCATTTCATCATATTTGACAAAATCACCTCCTCCACAGCTGCTCCCAGAGGGTGGCTTAGCCCTGGCTCATGGGGCAGAACTAAGTGATACCACAGGTAGTGCAGGGGCAGCTGAGGGGGCACCATCAGGCTGCAGCCTAGATGTACTGGGCCCCATTGCCATGGCTGGAGGAGCCAAGGTAGGTGGATCACCTGGAACTGTCATACCTTGTCATGCTGTAGTAAATTAGATATAAGCATAAGTTAAGATTAGTAATAACCAAACCAGTGTTAGTATTAACATAATGGAACATAATATTGATTAATCCAAATACATATTAAGGTATATTATGTTAAACACAACATAAATAACATAACAGTATATTAACAGCAAGCCAGTATGAAATAACCCATAAGGCCAACATAACAGTTTAACAGAATATAGTAATATTAAATCATAATAATAAATAACATTAATAAATTAAAGAAGATAAGGGGTGGGGAGAGAGAGAAAAACTTACCATTAGTGAACTTGCAGATAATATGACTACACAGACTACTAATGCATACTTCTATAGGTGTGCAGTATCAGTTGTGAGTACAGTGACTCTGATTCTTCAATAAATGATGCTGCACATACATATCTCTCAAGCTGTTAGCATGGTACAGTATGGGAACTGTTTCACATACTGTGCTCGTACATTGTTCTGTAAATGGATTTGCAAATGCATTGCATTCCAGGACCAGACAGATTGGGCAGTTGTCATTACATTATGAAAAATCACGACAGTTGAAAGGTATGTTCATGTACATTAAATAGACGAGAAAACTGCACATGTCTTAGTTGGCAGGCATGTGAGTAGAACCCACAAGATGTGAGTCCAGGGGACATGTGCACTTAATGTAACCATTGACTGCAGTCAGATTAGAACACCCATTCAATTAATACAGCCCTACTGCAGTTATTTGAACACGTTACGTATCAAAACACAATCCTGCTTTAAACTTTATTCTTCTTGTTCCTTAAAAATCTATCACTTATACACATACCTGCCAGAATGTGGGCTACCTTACCCATATATGTTGTTCCTGGAGTCGGATGAATAGAGAGCATTATTTGACTCAAACTGGCCTGAACACAGCCCTAGACCGTATTGTGAGTAATGCAATACATTTATCAGGCAATTACTTCTGCATTCTTTATTAATTTATTAATATTATTTTATAAATTAATTAATTAATTTACTAATGCCAATTCCCAACTAATCTCCACCTTAGTTTACACCTCTCCTATACTTACCATTAGACAGTCAGACCTAAACAAGTTTGAGGCCTGCTACAATAAAATTGCAAAATGCGCTACTGGTGCATCCTATCACAGCCACCACTGTATCTCACTTAGGGAACTTAACTGGCTTGACCTCCCTCAACTCTTTCACTTGAACCAAATCTCATTCACCCACAGACTAGTAAACCATCCTCTTAAAATCCCATTCCTTCAAAACCGTCTCCAACCCTACTGCTCCAGTAGACCCCTACACTCTGGTAGCAAAAATCTACTTCTTATCACCAAAGCCAAAATCTCCACAGGAGAAGCTCTATTCTCCTGTCCCGTATCCAAACAGTGGAACAACCTTCCCCCTCTATAACTATTCTATCTTCCAGCAATCACTTCAAGACTGCACTTAAGTCTCACCTAAAAATACACTGGCTCTATCCTTGTTTCAATCCCATCTAAAAACCCACCATCTTCCTTTCTTCCTCCCTTGAATTCTTACCCCAACATTGTATAAATGTTTGAGGTCTCGCTAGCTGGTAGAGAATATGTTACACCATAAGTACTAGCTGTACATTTAGCCTTCTATGATTCCTGGTCCCTAGCCATTGTAAAATGTAATCAATTGCTCTGTTTATTGTATGTCATCTTCTTTATTACTGTAATTTTAATTACTCATGTACTTTGCTCATGTATAATTTTGTGGAGCTTTTCTTCCTGGGCCTCCACTGACAAATGATCTTTGTCCAGTCGGAACTTCTCGGTAAACAAATGTAAACAAATAAAATAAGTAAATAAATGAATAGTTTCATATTCACAGTTGACTTGAGTCTCATTAGAACACACATTAAGTGAATACAGCTCTACAGCAGTTATTTGCACACATTACTTATCAAAGCAAAATACTGTTCAAACCTTGTTTATTGTTAATGGTACTGTTTATTGTTTATTGCAATACAGCTATCAGAAATTATCCATACTTACCACATTCATGCCTCATCCTGGCCAGGTATCCTACGTGAAACTGCTTTCAGCTGCTGCTGTTGGAATTGAAGCAAACTATTATGCATACCACTTTTGCTCAGAGTCAGCTTGTATATTAGTAAAGTAGTAACAAACATAATTACATATCTGTGAGGAATGCCCGCCCCTAGCATCTTGGACTCAGGTGTCCAAGGTTCCCCTCTTCCTTCACTTCGGGTCATCATAGTGGTAATGACACTGCTCACAAGTGCAGGGATGCCAGTAGCACGGTAAGATCCCTGGCCAACCGATCCCAGGCTTTAGCTTTACATTCTGAGCCCTGGTAATCACCCTGCAGCAGCCAGGGTTCATAGTTTCATACCAGGAGTTCACCAAGTAGTCTGAACTCCTGCACACCCCACCTCTGCACCCAAAACCGTGCTGCCTCAGCAGCACCACTAGGCATATCAGTAGTTTACTATGGACTCCAGTGAATGCTGTGAATTCCCACCTATTGACCTTAATATAGGCTGCTTTTCCACTCTTACACTTCATACTGTAACATTTAAAAAAGTGCCGCATTGCTTAGTATCACACAAACCAGCTTAGTGGAGCTGAGCATCATGTAAACTCGCACAGTGGAGCTTAGCAATGCACAAACAAAAATAGCCATTGACCATGTTTAAGCAGTTCTTAGTATTATGCAACTTTTCCAAATGTAACAGTTTTGTATTTGAATTAAACAGCCCGTTAGATCACCACACACATTTTCACAACAATAAATGTAAAAAGGTGTGACTGCTCAAGACTCAAACCTGGCACATATTACACTTCAGGCAATGACTCAACTTATTTATCTACTTAGATAGTGAGAAAAGACGTATACCTTAACATATACTACTACGCTACCTGTTAGTGTTGCTAAGCACCATGCCAAGCAGCACAAACAGCCATTCAAAAAAAACAAAAATAAAAAAAAATGTAGAAAAAAAAATAATTAATTACATCCGGTTTCTATTTTTAGATGTCTAACAGATTCGCTTGTGTATGTGTAAGTGCAGCTCGGCACTGCTGCACTCCATGCTGCACAAACAGGTATTAAAATAAAATAAAATAAATAATTACATCTGATTTCTATTTTTAGATGTCTGGCAGGTGACAGCTGTGTGTGTGTGTGTAAGTGCAGCTCGGCACTGTGCTGTGCAAACCGGTATAAAAAGAAAAATAAAAAAAATATTAAAATTCACACATATTTCTACACTAGCAGGGTACATTACACTACTCCTTAAACAGATGCAATATCCATGTTACTGTGATCTCCCTTTACAGCAATCCATGATTATTATGCATGGTGCGCTGCCAAGGGGGAACCGTGGCTGTGTACACCAGTACGTTCCTTGTAGGCTCTACACGGATTTTATTGAACCCTGGGGTATGTCTTTATACACCGTTATCTAGTCCCACCCTACACCAAAATACTTCTAAGAATATGCTCGCCTCTAATATTCTGACCCTCAGCCTGACCCTCACTCTTTGCCTTAATCCTACCTGATAAAACAGTTGTGATGTACCACATTACTTTTGTTAGTATTGCCTAGTACATTTTTTATTACTGTATCTACCTTTCTGTACTTATCTAGTATTCATCACTTATTCAATGTGTGCTTTGGTACCCGCTATTGCCTTGTTCATGTATAATGTCTTTACTTTCATGTATCATTTGGAGCTTTTTCTCCCCAGGCCTCTGCTGAAAATGGACTTTTCTGTTAAACAAATATTAAATGAGTAACATAAATAAATAAATTCTAGTGCTGTGAAAGAGGAAATTTAGTATTAGGTATGAACATAGTTATTTCAGGTTGTATAGTAGTAGGAGATTTAAGGGGAAACAGAGGAAATATGAGTTAATTATAGTGTATGCCTACATACTGATGGGAAAACGAATACTGTTGTCAGAAGAAATAAACATGTGACTGTGACTATGGATATTGTGGTGGTAGAAGGTGGGGAAGATATCTCAGTATATAAACAGGAGAAGGTGGATGTTCAAGCTGGGAAATGTGCATGTAAATAAGGAAAAGCAGTTCACAGACAGAAGGGAGGAATATCAAAACATGTTTGTGTCTGCAGGGTTAAAAGAGGTGAAAGGTGTGAAATGGATGCTACATTTTTTTTCATTCCATATTGCTGTTTGGTTAAGGAATAGATAAGAAGAAAAGTATATTATGGAAGCTTAAGATGTTAAAATATTTACATGAAAATCCTTGATGCATAAATAATGAAAAAAGAAGCAAATAGGTAATGTGAAGGTCATTAAAGTAGGAGCCATTTTATAAGACATGCACAGAGCTGTGTGTTTAAGCTGAAATGTAAAACGTATGGCATCTGAAACTGGATGAAAAACATGCAGAAAGAAGAATCTAGGCAGGTTGTGAAGAGTTATGATCATGTGTAAACAAAGAAGAAAGAATCACTGGGGGTAATTCAATAAACCTTGCTCATTGTTTTCCATGTACACATCGTGGCACAATGCGTACACAGGCAGAAAGGTTTTTAGATTCAGTAAGAAGTGCTTAGTGGCACCCATGCATGCATGAACAGGGAAAGTTTCGGGGAATGCAAATTTCCATTTAAGTAGGTGAATATGCATATGAGATAGTGAGATAGATGCAGTGATTCAACAGGCTGAGAGGCATCTGTGTAGACTCTGTGTTGGTGCCCATAGTGTTCATATAAATTTTCAGTGTACAGGAGTCTACACAGAAACAAGGGGATGTAAAGGTCCAGCAATATGGACATAACTCCAGTGAAAATGTAAGATGGGGGGGCTTATAATGTGCAAAGCATACATTGTTGATGTTTGGAAAAAGAAGGGAATATGAAAAATTAATAAATATATTTTTTATAATCTCTGCTTGTTTGCACACCCGCTGCTATGTGCCACACTGCACAAACATGTTTAATAAAACATGTTTAAAAATGATCTGAAACAACATTTTTAATGTACTTTACAGAAATGCCCTGTAGGGTCATGCATCAGGTTCCTACAATGGTGCACTTGTGCTGTTACCTAGCTTACACAGCTATGAACCATGTAGTTTCCAGGCTGTCAGCATGAATACATATGCAAATGATGGGAAGTTGCTGAATCAGTAAAAGTAGCAACCATGTCCACAGATCCCTTTCATGTAAGATCCTACATGGTGTTGACATTCCCACTGGATGTGGATGATATCGGGGGGGGGGTGTCTGTTGATATGTAGGAATATTTTAGTACTGGGTGAGTGTGTTTAGAATGGCATGCCACATGGCTGAGCATGTTCGCATGGACAGACCACCCACATGATACTGATGATGTAGGCATATGTCTAGGAAAACCAGATATTTTCAATTAATATCTTAGCTTGCTTCAGCTATGCTATGCACCTCGGTGCACAGCGATGCGGTGCACACCCAGCAGGATTTTAAAAAATGTTAATTTTATTCTGGCCAGG
>NC_056729.1:1826344576-1826352076 GCF_019279795.1 Protopterus annectens | reverse complement strand
AATTACTACTAGTAAAATAGAAAATGCATTAGCAAAGCATACTATGTCACATGTAGGTCATAGCTTCAAGTTTAGGATAATTGACCAAATACAACATGATATTAGAGGGGGTCCACTTAATTTGCTGTTGGAAGAATGTGAACTGTCATGGCAAATTAGAACTAATGCTTTTATTGAACCAGGGTTGAATGAACATTGTAATATAGCATGTCTTCTTAAACTCAGGAGCCTTAACAGATAGGTTCTTATACATAATATGTATTGGTTTTGTATTTATGTTCATATATGTTTATAATATTAATTATATTTGTTAGAAATGTTTATGTATTATTAGTTTAATAGTAGTTTAAATTGCATAATGAAACATATTTCTAACAATTATTTATGGATAATTATTATATTTAATAATTTTTAGTACAGTTAAGTAATAGATATTAGATGTTACTACAAATGTATAACTCTATGTGTAATTTTATATATGGTCGCTTAAAAAGATGACTTGATGGGTTATACAAATCTGCTTGGCAAATTTTGTAAAAGCAGTTCGCTATTGTTATTTTAGGTAGTTGTGTGATTTACAGGTTTATGTTTCAATGAGATATATTTATATATTTACAAATTTAGTGGGTACTACTTTTTGTAGCATTGATACAATGTTTTTATCACATGATTTGATTAGGCTATAAAATAGTGGTGCTGCAATAATTTGTTATCTGAAGAAGTTGCCTCAATGTGAGCAACGAAAAGCGCTTCATCTTAAATTAATAAACGTTTTTATTCCATTTTATTTTTGTTGGTTTTGCTCCTCAGCCTGTCGTTTGGTGCTTTTTTGTCCATTGCATTTGCTGCAGGACTCCAAACTCCTGTCTTCCACCAGGCCATCTGGTTTCATCTACCATAAGACTACCAACAGCCATAGTCATGTCACACTTAAGCTGTGGTGCATGTGTTAAGTACTGTGTTCCGTAGTGTGTAATACCTAGCTAGGTAAGCATTTAGAACTCCAAATTCCTGTCTTCCACCAGGCCAGCTGATGTCATCTACCATTGGACTACCAACATGTTCATGTGAGACTCAGGCTGTGGCACATGTGTTAAGTACTGTGTCCTGTAGTGTGTAATGCCTAGATAGGTAGGGGTTCTAATCTCACTCCAGTCCAGTTGGTCTGTGTGTGTATGTGCATCTCCCTACAAAAACAAGTGTGACTCCCACACTGATTGCCAAACTGCAGTGGTTCTGAACTTTTATGGTGCTTGCATTTGCTGCAGAACTCCAAACTCCTGTCTTCCACGAGTCTATCTAATGTCATCTACCATAAGACTACTAACAGCCATGCTCATGTTAGACTTAAACCATGGCTTGTGCATTAAGAACTGTGTTATGTACTGTGTAATACTAGATAAGTCGGGGTTTTAATCTCACTTCAGCCCACTTGGTCTGTTTGTGTGTATGTGCATCTCTCAACAGAATGCATATGATTACTACAGTGATTTAGCAAGAGGCAAGGTTTTGCATTATGCTGGGCAGAGCAGGTGATGCAGCCCGCCACATACCTATTTCTACAAGTCTTTCTGATGTCATGTAGCATTACAGTATGTAAAGACATCTACCTGTCAGACCTAAGTTGTGGTGCATGTGTTAAATTCCCTGATTTGTGTTTTGTTACACTAGCTAGATAGGGGCTCTAATCTCACTGCAGCCTACTTGGGTTTGGTGTGTCCTGCTCACTCTCTGTAAACAGGAATTGGTAGTGGTATTATTCTCACTGTATCCAAGTTGGTGGGTGTGGACATTACTCATTGCATTTCACATCAGCCTACTGGATGTTAGGGTGATTTAAATTTACTAGGCTTATGGCCCTAGGGCCCTTACAATCCAACCCAAGCTCTCAACCTTTTTAACATGATCAGCGCCTATTGCCTCTGTACAAGATGGACATGGGCAGAATCCCTGGGTAAAATTATGATCACACATCCAATTGTATGGAATGCATCTGAAGAGGTCGATGTGCTCTGTTTGACATTAAGCGGGAGTCTGTTCCAAAGGTTTGTTTCACTCTTGTAGACATACCTCTCCCGCCTGCATGTGTCATTGATGTATACCAGGTTAATGTCCTTGCAGCAAGTAATCTGTGTACCACTTGATGTATGGATATTCAGCAGTTGCAATAACGCCGAGTCAGATATTGCCTCGTATGCAAGGCAGATATCACCTATGAGTAGTCTGTATAACAGACTATAGTTACACTAATATTAAACAACCCACATAGGACAGATGCTACAGACATGATTTTCATTTGTGCGGGACCTCTGTGGTCTCTGCATTTGCCACTGGTGCTTGTATAGGTCCACAACAAAATGGCCAGTGAAATCAAATATGGAGGTTATTGTACATCAGATGTGGGTGTCAGTGTCCTCACTTATGCCATGAACAACATGCAATGCCCTTCTTAGTACTGTGAAGACATGGTGATGTACGCTACGGTACCTGTAAACATGTGTGCCCAGCTGTCTCACATCTGAGTATGTCCCTAAAGTGTGGATATTGTTGAGCTATGTAGCAGGAGCATTGCTGGTCACAAAAAGAATGATTATACATATATTTGCATGGAGTCTATGACCATGATTGTGGTAACAAGCATATGTTCATGTAATCCCCTTATGTAGATATGAACATAATGTGGAGATTCTATGACCACTACCAGTTTGTAGTCATCACACGACCTTGTTAGCCACAGACATTCACTCTGTGTTTGTATATTGGAACAAGGATTCCAAACAGTCCATTGGATTAGGACCTGTGGTGCTCCACTGCATACAACTCAGATATTGGAGGTAGACTCCCCTATTTTCACCATGCGTCCTCTGTCACTAAGACATTTAGTGATACCTATAATGATATTACTGTCCATGGCTAATAGCTTTTTTAATTTCTCAAAGTCTTTTGGGTTTCTATTACCATGATGGGAATGGACCCCATTCCCAAGTCAAATTATGATTAAAGTTCATGAAAGTAGTATTGCTTCACTCTTTGATGTCAGCCAGTAGTGCTTTTCACAGCACCTGCAATGTGCCCAGTAATGACCCCTTCTGTATTTCGTATGGAGTTACATGTATTGGTAACATATCTAAATATGACTGTAGATTCTTTTTTATAAAACCCATTGTTTTACTACTATTGGAACCTTCTGGATATCTTTCTTCCACATTGCTCTCATTTCTGCCTGCAAATCCTGATATTTTATGACTTTGTGTCTCCCTGTATGCAAGACACTGTAGTCACTGGATACAGCAATTTCAATGCTCAATGTTACTTTTGTCTTTTCTTCGTGGGCTACAGGATCTAGTTTTCTCGCATCTATATTTTGAACTGTTGGTAATGGGTGATGTTATGTGATGTAGACTTCATCATTTTCTATGATGCTTTGTGACTTATGTTTCCAAAGTTTTTCAGCTTCTTCAGTACCATGATGTTTACACAATCCCAGTGCAACAGTCTTGCCACATTATGATGCCTTTCATTATACAGTTCTTCTGTCATTAGCAGGTCACAACCAGCAACAAGGTGTGCCACTGTTTCCAGTTCTGTTTTACAAAACCTACATTTGTTTCTCCAACATGTTCAGTGGACTTTGTAAACTAACATGTACATAGCCCACTTCCGTGGCCAGCCAATATTAACCTTTCATCTTTTGGTTTGAATTCACCTCTCCTTAACCATTCCTGTATTCAATCCTGATCAACATGAGGTTATTCCAGAAGTTTTCTATACTTGCAACTATGCACCAAAAAACGCGGCAAGGACACTGCTATTCCTTAAAATCTTTATTGCACATAAACACAAGATGAGCGCTTTCGGGACTTCTCCCTTCATCAGATAAAATTACAATAAAACAACCCCTTCTTTTAAACTAGTGCATATCCAATAGGATTCAGTAAAAAGCCCGCCTATTTTGAAGGGTGGGCTTAACAGGTATCACATCATTTAAACCTGGTGTACGATTGGCCATAAGCTCAATGATCCATCTGGATTCTGCTAATTCTGTCAAATGCTTCACATCACCCCCTCTAGTGGTAAGCCTTATGTTTACTATAGCCCTGAAAGTGAATTTGTGTGTTGCATTATCCATCACATGTCTGCTCAAAGCATTATGCACATCCCCATTCCTAATGCTAGATAGGTGCTGTAATATCCTTGTCTTTAACATCTGGTTAGTTTTCCCTACATAAAAACTAGGGCAATGGCTACACTCAGCTAGCTATACTATATCCGTCGTTCGACAGGTAGCCCTCCCTTTTAACACAAATTGCCTATGTGTGACAGGATGCTCAAAGTTAGTCTTCTTATTAATGTGGCCACAAGCTTTGCACCTCCCACACGGGAATGTGCCCATCGCTTCCCAACTCATATAGAACAGGTAAATACCTACTGCCACTAGATGGATAATCCCAGTCCTTCTAATATAAAAGCACTGTAAAGAAGTGTCTGGAGTGAAATACTACCACAAACAAACTTGAAGACATGGATACATCAGTGTATTGTAAACACCTCAGAAAAGTGTGATTATTTAATAAAGTAATTCACTTTGTATAAATGAGACAAGAGCCCCTCAATTGTACAGAATTTATAGTAATGTGATGTCTTTCGGCTTTTCCTGGTTAGGGGTCGCCACAGCGGAACTCCGGTTCGCTAATGAATGGCAATGAATTTTTATGGTGTCGATTTGCCAGCCCGATGTCCAGCCTTCAAAGAAGGCACACCTTTTCATGCATGCACCTACTGCATGTCTTTAAACATCACTTGACCGCGGGGAGGACATGCAGACTCCACACAGAAGGTGCTCCAGCCGGGAATCGAACAGGAGAACCTCTTGTTATGAGGTGACAATGCTAACCACTGCACCGCCGCGGCCATAATTGTATGGAGTTTATAAAAGCAATAAAACAAGATAAGCTGATTAATAAGCCCTCCAGCCAATAAAACTACACACAGAAATCTCAAGTGTTTTCCAAACCTAGTTGACAGTGATATAATTGTGCTGATTTCTATAATATAGTGCATTAACTTGTTCACAAATATGAATATACCAGATGCACAGCATATTCACAGGATTTATACCCACATAATATGTAGTGCATTAACTTGTTCACAAGAACAAATATTGATATATATATATATATATATATATATATATATATATATATATATATATATATATATATATCTATATCAGATGCATAGAATTACAGGAATAATTAACTTGCTGTTACTATAAAAATGTACACTGAAACCTGTACAAAGCTGTTAAATTCAATTATTTCATCTGCTGTATATTTTTCTTGTGAAATGCCATTTGTGATGTAAATGTTTGTCTTGAATGACTGCAATTGTATCTGGAGCTTTTCTCCTCGGGTTTCCACTGAAAACAGGCCTTTAGCTCAGCTAGACCAACCCGGTCAAGAAAAGACAATAAATAAATAAATACATTATACCGATATCATATGTAGTACATGAACTTGTTCACATGTATGAATATTGATAAATATGTATCAGATGCACACCATTCACTGGTATCATACCCACACCATATGTAGTGTATTTCCTTGTTCACAAATACAAATATTGATACACATGTATCAGATGCACACCATTCACTGGTATCATACCCACACCATATGTAGTGTATTTCCTTGTTCACAAATACAAATATTGATACACATGTATCAGATGCACACCATTCACTGGTATCATACCCACACCATATGTAGTGTATTTCCTTGTTCACAAATACAAATATTGATACACATGTATCAGATGCACACCATTCACTGGTATCATACCCACACCATATGTAGTGTATTTCTTGTTCACAAATACAAATATTGATACACATGTATCAGATGTATAGCATTCAAAGGAATTAATAAATTTATTTATTTTTATTTTACATTTGTTGGCTGGGATTGTCCGACTGAGCTGAAGAGACCTTTTTCAGCGGAGGCCCGGGGAGAAAAGCTCCAACATATTATACAATTTTCATTATAAATTAGCATTAAACAGCAATGTTACAGGATTATTACAAGGCATTAAGTAGCAATACAATGTTATACAGTGTCAATAATCAGGAGTATAGCATAACTATTTCAAGATGTATAAAAATAAATATGTCATTAAGATGAGTATAGTTTTTGGCGTAAGTAGTTACATAAACCCAGTTTTATCATAATGCAGTTGTATGAAGGCAAGATAATTACTATAGAATGTTTCTCTGAGGTGATTTGCTTAATAGGTTTTAGAAGACAGTAGAAAGAGTAGTCAAGGAAGATTAGAGAGAGCTAGTGAGAAGAACGAGTTAAGGGCAGAAAGTAGATTAAGGTATGAGAAGTAGGGGGTGTTAAGGAGGGAGTGTGCAGGGGCAGGACCAGTGACCTTTAAAGTGCTCTTTAGTGGCGGTCTTAAATTATTTAGGATGTGTAAGGGTCCTGATTTCTAGTGGGAGCCTATTCCAGGCAATAGTGGGGTGATAGCTGTATATGTTGCGTCCAAACTTAGACTTGGGTTTGTAGATTTGTAGTAGGTCTTGGTTAGAGCTTCGGAGAGGTCTGGAGGGAGAATAATGGGAGATGAGAGGGGATAGTGCTGGGCAGTAGGAAGGCTGGTATAGGATAGAATGGATGATCTGGAGCTGAGAGTGAATAATGGGAGATGAGAGGGGATAGTGCTGGGCAGTAGGAAGGCTGGTATAGGATAGAATGGATGATCTGGAGCTGAGATAGAATAATGGGAGATGAGAGGGGATAGTGCTGGGCAGTAGGAAGGCTGGTGTAGGATAGAATGGATGATCTGGAGCTGAGGTAGAATAATGGGAGATGAGAGGGGATAGTGCTGGGCAGTAGGAAGACTAGAATAGGACAGAATTGATGGTCTGGAGCTGAGGCAGCATAATGGGAGATGAGAGGGGATAGTGCTGGGCAGTAGGAAGGCTGGTACAGGACAGAATGGATGATCTGGAGCTGAGAGTGAATAATGGGAGATGAGAGGGGATAGTGCTGGGCAGTAGGAAGGCTGGTATAGGATAGAATGGATGATCTGGAGCTGAGATAGAATAATGGGAGATGAGAGGGGATAGTGCTGGGCAGTAGGAAGGCTGGTACAGGACAGAATGGATGATCTGGAGCTGAGAGTGAATAATGGGAGATGAGAGGGGATAGTGCTGGGCAGTAGGAAGGCTGGTATAGGATAGGATGGATGATCTGGAGCTGAGATAGAATAATGGGAGAATAGAGGGGGTAGTGCTGGGCAGTAGGAAGGCTGGTACAGGACAGAATGGATGATCTGGGGCTGAGAGACAATAATGGGAGATGAGAGGGGATAGTGCTGGGCAGTAGGAAGGCTGGTACAGGACAGAATGGATGATCTGGGGCTGAGAGACAATAATGGGAGATGAGAGGGGATAGTGCTGGGCAGTAGGAAGGCTGGTATAGGATAGAATGGATGATT
>NC_056729.1:1826328966-1826344076 GCF_019279795.1 Protopterus annectens | reverse complement strand
GCATGGTGAGGAGCATGTGGACACGGTCTCCCATTTTGCTATTCAATAAATTTAGCTCATTTGCATACCCCACTCCTTAGACCCTAGTTATACCACTACACCGGAGCCTATGTCCGTAGTTACCACTGTTACCTGTTATTATTATGGGCTGCCTTATTCCCTAGTTACACCACTACACCGGAGCCTATGTCCATAGCTACCACTGTTACCTGTTATTATTATGGGATGCCTTATTCCCTAGTTACACCACTACACCGGAGCCTATGTCCATAGTTACCACTGTTACCTGTTATTATTATGGGCTGCCTTATTCCCTAGTTATACCACTACACCGGAGCCTATATCCGCAGCTACCACTGTTACCTGTTATTATTATGGACTGCCTTATTCCCTAGTTACACCACTACACCGGAGCCTATATCTGTAGTTACCACTGTTACCTGTTATTATTATGGGCTGCCTTATTCCCTAGTTATACCACTACACCGGAGCCTATGTCCGTAGCTACCGCTGTTACCTGTTATTATTATGGGCTGCCTTATTCCCTAGTTACACCACTACACTGGAGCCTAAGTCCATAGTTACCACTGTTACCTGTTATTATTATGGGCTGCCTTATTCCCTAGTTACACCACTACACCGGAGCCTATGTCTGTAGCTACCGTTGTTACCTGTTATTATTATGGGCTGCCATATTCCCTAGTTACACCTCTAGACCGGAGCCTATGTCCGTAGTTACCACTGTTACCTGTTATTGTTATGAGTCTGCCTGCTGCCCCTTATAATGGCAAAATTCATCTTTCACATAAAATTGCCTTTTTCTATTTTTTTTTTTTTTCTGCATGATCTCATTTGCACGTTGCTGCGGTCTACTTAAATGTCCAAAACTGGCCCAAAAAAATAAATTTTGATTTTTATCATTTTGAAACAGTTTTGCATGCCAATGGCCATGTTTTTGGCCATTGGTATGCCTAAGACTCATAATACATGCTTTACTTTGAGGTGTCATGCCCCCATTTTGAGGTTTGCAGAAATGTACAGTTAGTAACCGAATACATTTCTGCAGCAGACATGGCTACAACATGGACACCTGCCTGCTTGCCGAATCACTAATTCACCTCATTTGCATAGTTTTCACAAGCAAATGAGGTGGTTAGCATTATTCAGTTGCATTCATGTCAGAATAGTGCTGGGGGCTTGTGCACACCCCTAGCCTTGATTACTGGCTCGCACAGGCTCCGAACTCCATGTTCGAGCCGTGCCACTATTCTTACATGGAGTTTAGCTCCGTGTAACCTTTATTGAATCCTGCCCTCTGTGTTTAAATCAATTTTCTGACAATATATTAAATCGCACGCCTGTATCCACTCACATTTGTCCATTAATTCTCAATAGCTTTTTCTGTTTGCCTCACATCCTTGCTTCAGATACATCTAGAAAGTTTCCCTTATCAAGATTCATTTCCCAGGTATCATTAAATAGTTCATTACCACATTTCTGTTCAACATGCAAGTTCTTCTGAAAACAATTGTTTCTGCTTTTTACACATTTTATAAGAATGTATTTTTATAGTACAAATACTGTAAGCTTCAGTAAATGCTAAACAACTTTTTCTGCCATGCTTCTAACCACACCTACTTCATGCCTTAATTAAAATTTCTGTTTTCTATGCTCTTTGTTTTGCAGTCCTACATGGCTCTTTTCCATACATTACTTTTGCAACACATTTTGCATTTATTTATCATTTTTCCTTATTATCTTGATCTCATTTCATCTTACATACACTTTCCTCAGTTTTATTGGAATTAGGAGATTCAAGACAATTTCGTTAAATGATCATCAATGTTTTCCCAATACCTATCTTCAAGCTGCACCACTTTTCTCAAGGAAAACAATGCCAGTTAATCCATGGGGAAGCTTTAAAGTACCCATTCAGTGAGCTTAGTTTTGTCTGACATGTTAATGTTTCAGACTGCTAAATCTGCAGGGGCAGCTTATTGTACTGAAGCGGAAGTGCTATATAATGAATTGCTTCTCCTTCACGTTCTATTTACCTGTTGGTGAAAAGTTAGGTGCCTGGTTCTAGTGACTGTTAATCTATTAGACTTTTGAAGGTATAGGAGATAAAGAACAGCAGGGTCTCTAATGGAACAGCTGTGAAGCACAGATGGCCCTTCAACAGTCTATAACAAAATGAGTATCACTTCATCGAAATCCAACTTCAGCAAACGGACTTTCTTCGAACACAAATCAGCAAACAGCCGTTCATTGAATCTTCACATCAGCAAATGTGTTTCCCAGGGAAGTGAGTTAGTTGCCCCACATATGAGTGAAACACAGACACACACACACACACACACACACACACACACACACACACACACACACACACACACACACACACAGCAGTATATCAAACTTACCAAACTGGGGGCTGCACCTCCTACACCCCACCTACTTATATATATCAACTCCAAGATCGCACTGCAGTAGAGAAGAGGGCAAATTTCCATATGATAGCCAAATAACTCACTTCCCTGGGGAAAATATTCACCGATGTGAACATTCAATGAATGGCCATCTGCTGATTTGTGTTCGATGAACAGACATTTGTTAAAGATAGGGCTCGACGAACTGATATAGATGTGAGTAAAAGGATATAGCTTATAGCCTCTTGAGCTAACTCAACACCTTTAAGCATGAAATTAGGAACCACTAGGGCTTGTTTAGCTGTTTGATATGTCAACTGAGTTACATCATGAAGCAGGCACTGCTCTCTATAAGTGGTCTAATCGATGCTGAATATAAGGGAAAAATGACATCTTTAGATCAGGATGATATATTTTTGGCTATTAGTTGTGCTATGTACAATGAGTTTCTGACTTAATTTGCCATATGATGATCCAAGGAAAGGGAACAGCCCAGAATTTCAGGTCTCTGACTACATTTATGTATAGTACTGTGGTAATAATATATTGAAGATAGGTGTTTGCCACATGAAGCAATATAATTTGAACCAATTTCCAGACCAGCAGGTATTAACTAGGATAAGCAGATGGTTGGAATCATGATTTTTTTCTATTTACTGTTAATTTTACTTCCTCTGCATAAATCCACAACTTTTGATAAGGTCAGACCTGCTATTAGCAATGTGGTACTTGACTTATCATTTTAATTATTCCATATATCATATTAGATAACCATGCACCATTTCAGATTCACAGACTCTGACTCTATTTTTCAGTCCAAGATGGGCATCTATAATCTCTGTAGGGCCTTGTGTTCTTGTAAAAACATGTCTAATAAATTGCAGTTTATTCCTAGGCAGGCAATACTTGATGAATTTTTCACTAAGTGATTCTATTCTGGCTTTCTCTTCATCAAAAAGATAAAAAGAACTAAACACCTTAAAGGCTTCTCCCATATCAGCATGTAGGAGTGCAACACAGATTTTCAGACAATCTAATTCCAGTAAGGAGTAAACCACACCTCTGTATCAGGGACTATGGGCAGTCCTTTTGTACCCAAGGAATGGAAGGTGGCTGCAGTCATTCCCCTGCATAAAGGAAGTCCAACCTCTGATCCGGGTAACTGTAGGCTCAAATGTCTGACCAGCTTTGTATGTGAAGCCATGGAAAGAATCATCATGGACATAATAAATGAAAACACAGGTAACCTGTAAGCACTGGACCCATTATACTTAAGGTTTGTTAAAGGAAGGTCATACCTATTAAATCTGGTGGGCTTTTTTGAGACGGTTGCCAAACTACTGGATAAAGGCAACACTGTGCACACAGCTTACCTCAACCTGGAAAAGGCTTTTGATACAAAACACCATTCAGAAACTAAAGACAAGCTTACTAATTTAGGTTTTAACCCTTTTATCACATGCTGGATAGCCAACTAGCTCACTGATAGGACTCAGAAGGTCAAAATAGGTAAAGCCATAGCTACCAAGAGGCCAGTCACTAGCAGAGTCCCCCAAGGTTTGGTACTCGGACCGCTCCTTTTTCACATTTATTTCTCTGAAGTTTATGGCTGACTAAGTCTGCACATGATTGCAAGCTGGGGGTTATTGTTGACTCCCCTGCAGACATTAGCATTCTTTGAGAAGGTCTGTCTCTGACTAACAAATGGTGTCATACCCATGGTCTTAAACTCAATGCTAAGAAATGCATAATTGTACCCTTTGTGAAGTCAACCATCCTGGCTAATTATAATGTTGATAATATACCCCTAAGAGATGACACAGTGGTCAGGGTATGATGTAGACAGTAGACTTACCTTAGATCACCACATGGGCACAGTAGCAAGGAAATTATTTTATGTTGTGCAGTTTAGAAGTAAGGGCATGGCATCTACTTCCAAAGAAGTCATTATCCCTCTGTACTCCATGATTATCTGACCAATCAAAGAATACAATGCTCGCTTTGGTATATACCTGACCAGGCATATGCCACAACTAAAGGGACCTCAAAGGTTCTTTACAAAAAGAATACAAGGTGTAAAACAAACCTACCTTATGCAGAGGCCTTAAAGCTTTTCCTTCTACTTAATCTCCTAGTAATTGCAAACATGTGATCTAAGGCTGACTTACAAGGCCTCCACAAACTCGCACTTATGAATCTCCTGCATATTCAAACATGTGATCTATACCTGACTTACAAGGCCTCCCCAAACCCCACACTTATGAATCTCTTGCGTATTCAAATTTGTAATCTATACCTGACATACAAGGCCTACACAAACCCGCCACTTATCTCCTGCATATCCAAACATGTGAGCTATACCTGACTTACAAGGCCTCCACAAACCCCACACTTATGAAACTCCTGCATATTCAAACATGTGTTCTATACCTGACTTACAAACAGGGGCGGCCCATGCTATTGGACTGCCGGACTGCAGCCCCCTCAACTTCAAATTAAGAAAATAAAAAAAATAAAAAGAAAAAAATAAGAAAAAAATATTTTAAAATTTCGCGGACTTCGCGCATGCGCACTAGTCCAGACTGCTGCTGAGACAGTCTGGAGCATGGAGCATGCGCAGATTGTCTCAGCAGCAGTCCTGATTGAGACACGTGAACAGGAGCGCTCCCACAAGTCTATGCAGTTTTAAACTGCATAGACTGCCTGGGAACTTGCTGGGGAAACGTGTCGGGGTCGGACTGCAAGGTCGGCAGTCAGGAGAAGGATCTCGGGTCTGGATTGGAGCTTGCTGCAGGGGAAGATCTCGCGACGGGCAAGGTCAGATTTGCGCGGGTTTTCAGCTGCACTCGTTGGGGGTTTCGACCGTTTTGTGGACAGGGACCTGGATTTATGGAATTAGTGGTGACCTGGATTTATGGAATTAGTGGTGATTTTGCGGACAGGGACCTGGATTTATGGAAGTAATGGTGGTTTGCGGACAGGGATGTACTACAGGACCAGGTAAGTGTACAGGGATTGTGTGTGTGTGTGTGTGTGTGTGTGTGTGTGTGTGTGTGTGTGTGTGTGTGTGTGTGTGTGTGTGTGTGTGAAAATGCCCCTGGTGCAATATACTGGTGGTTAGGCTCATGGTGGTGTGGTAGGGAATACCTCAGGCTTGTGTTAAAGACCTAAATTCCCTACCCACCACCATTTGTAAAAAAATTGCAGATTTTTGCCTCATATTTGATCTGAACTGTTCCTCATAATATCTGTGGTTTATAAATGTTGCAATACTTGATATTTGATGGTGCAGTGGTAGCATTGTTGCCTCACAGCTGCAGGTTCTCCGGTTTGCTTCTTGGCTGGGGTGCCTTCTTTGTGGGGGGGGTCTGTATCTTCTCCCTGTGTTTGTGTGGGTTTGCGTTTGTGTCCTCCCATGTTATAAAGACATGTCTGCATTATTTCTTCCTGGGCCTCTGCTGAGAATTGTTTTTTTTTGTTCCAAGTCAGACTGTCCTGATTAACAAATGTTAAATAAAATTGACAAGCATTTGAATTTCAGACTTCAGGTTTCTGAATGTTCAGTTCCTTACATATTTGATGGTGCAGTGGCAGTATTATTGCCTCACAGCTATAGGTTTTCTGGTTTGATTCTTGGCTGGGGTGCCTTCTGTGTGGAGTCTGCATCTTATCCCTGTGTTTGTGTGGATTTGCTCTGGTGTCCTGCCATTTTACAAAGACACGTGTCTACAGTATTTCTCCCTGGGTCTCTGCTGAAAATTGTTTTTGTTCCATCAGAAGTAAAATTGACAGGCATTTTAATTTCAGACTTCATATTCTTCAGAAAATACATAGTAAAACAACGTTTTATTCTAGCAATAAATATATAGTAATACAACCTTTTATTATAGCAATTTTTTAAGTTTATAAGATGGCTATTTGAAATTTGTCCTTATTTTTGGGACTGTAATACCCTATTAGTGGCTTTGTCCAGGTTTTTTGTGCTAAGGTTGACAGCTATGGCAAGAACTGAATTCACTGAATATGTTTGAGGGCCGTATTCCCTCATTACTGGGTTTGTCCAGGTGTTTTGTGCTAAGAGGTTGACAGCTATGGTGAGAACTGAATTCATTAAATGATAGCCATTTAAGTTTCAGTCTTCCTCTCTTTCACAAAGCAGCTGATTTGGCGTAGTGGTATGTTGCTGTTGACTGTTTTGCACAGGGACCTTGGCAGTAAAATGTATGGTGGTAACACAGCATTTTTCTTTCACAAAGCAGGTGATTTGGCATAGTGGTATGTTGTTCTGACTCTTTTGCACAGGGACCTTGGCAGTAAAATGTATGGTGGTAACACAGCATTTTATTCTAGCAGCTTTCAAGATTATACAAGCAATGTTTAATGTGTCCCTGGTTTTGCCCTTTTGACCCACCCCAATAAATTTGGCTTTTTCCAGACTTCTTGTGCTGCAGTTGAGATGCAGTTGAGTATTGAGTAGATTTTACAAGGAGCTGAGAGCTGCAGGGAAGAGAAGTTTAGTGCTGATGATGCTAAGTCAGCTCACATTGCTAATAGCACAAAAGGTTGTGTACTTGCTTTTGATGCAGAAGGTTGTTGGTTCTACTCCCATAAGGGGTGAATGCTGCCGTACTGAAAATTAAGATACTAACTATGACCCTGTTATCAGTTTGCCATCCATTTCCTATTGCAAGATTACTAGCTTATTTTTAATGTAATTTAGGCAATTTATTCCACAGGGGCATCAGACACTTTATTTTTCGATGAAAACATGAAATATAAAGGTGATTGCTAGCAGCAACCTCTTCATTACAGATTTATTTAACGTGGAATTATTTAGATTACTTTTTTACTACTTCAGAGATTGTGCATATTTACTGATAATGGTGGACTGTAGAATTGTGCATATTTACTGATAATAGTGTACTGTAGAAGTTTGAGTAGACTTTTATGATGGAAATGTTCTGAATTGGACAGTTTTGTTTAATTGTTTACAGGAAAAATGTTCAAAGCAATAGGAAGGTGTATCAAAGAGCACATGTATGTTTCATATGCAAGGGGCCTATGATTTGAAAACAGCCCAGAATTAATTTTTATCTGCCACGGGTAAAATGTATTTTCTTTGAATGTGGGTTTTAATGTTGTTTCAAGGGCAGAGAAGGTTTAATGCCAAGTTTGTTTAGCAGATGTCTTAGTGTTTGTGCTGTAAAATGCAAAAATAAAACTTTCAAATGAAGTTCAAATCATCATAGAAGTAAATCAGTATGCATATTAGTGTTTATGGTAAATGGAGTGAAATAGCAAAGTAATGGATCATTGGAATGGCTGCAGGGAGGCTCCATTCGACCATGGTTTTGTGAGGGGGAAGGGCAGCAAGCTTAGACAGCCCCAGCTGAACTATACCTCCCAACTGTCCAGATTTTCAAAGAATGAATAGATTTTTTGCTTCTTATTTTTGGTTTGTTCCTCATAAAAATTTGTGGTTTTCTGGCAAATCATTTAGCAATTAAGTCACTAAATAATGACACACCTAGTTTCAGACTTCATAACAATCAGAAAAATGCATGCTAAAGTAAGACCTGTTCTATCAACTGTCCCAGTTTATAGAAGAGCAAGTTTTAGTACTGTTTATATGTCCCCCCCAATATATTTGGCCTTGTCCAGATTTATGTCCCAGTTTATACAAGAGCAATTTTTAGTACGTTTATATGTTCCCCCAATATATTTGGCCTTGTCCAGATTTATTGCATTAACAGGTTGAGAGGTACATGCAAATAAATTGCTTTATAGAATTAGGCATAGCCAAATCTCTGAACTGTCCCTGATTTTGACTCAAAATGTTGCTCTTCCCCTAATGATCCCTCCACAAAATAGCAATTTTGGAAGAAAACATGGATAGTTTATAATTAAGAAATAACTGTAATAATCAGATTACTTTTATTTCAGAAATGCATGTAGATTATTTTATTTTGTCAGCTGCTCAAGTTAGCAGTACTAATATTAAAGTGCCCCTTCTTTGACAGGTTCCCAGCTGTATTGTGTTGCTATTTTATATCTTTACATCACATTTTTGGTCCATTGTTCATAAAATTGTGTTTTTTTGGCAAATTAGTGACAAATAATTAAAGACTGAAGTTAGAAAATAATGACAGACATTTGAGTTTCAGATTTCATACCATTCAGAAAATTCATGCTAATGCAAGACCTCTATTAGCTTTCTAAGTTTATAAGAGCAATATTTAAAAAAATTGTCCTTATTTTTGGGCCTTTGTCCCATTTCTTTGTATGGCTTTGTCCAGATTTCTTGCTCTGAGATTGAGAGGTATGACAAATGTGTCAGGGCCATCACAAGTCAGCCAGAGACATTTCAAACTGTGACATACTTGTTACACCCCACTCCCCCATGTAGTGACTCTGGATGTGTCGAAGCAAGGCAAGGAGTAGTTATGCAGTGTAAATGTGCAGAGAATCCCACCCATCCAAGGTAGACACAAGTACTAGAGTGGCTTTTCATCTGTCCTTGATTTTTATAGAATGGTCTGGTCTCTGTCATATTTTTTGTACTGTTGATTTATGCTTATTACTCAAAGTGCCTGTTGCTCTGTGTTTAAGTAGCAATACTTTAATGACCATCAGGTAAGCTTGGCTGAGATTGCAAGATGCAAGTAAGCTTTAATAAGCATACTGTTAAAGAATTGCCAACATTGAAAGCCTTTCTGTTGCCATGTAGAGAATACTTAACTAGATAATGTGTAAGCCTTGGGTATTGAAATGCATATGCCAGTATTTGTAATAAATGACAGAATTACATTATTTTAAGAGTCTCATTACACTTGGAGACTTCCAGTCATCTCTGCAGGCTTTCCCCATAAACCGAATGCCAATCGCGTGGTTCATAACCTGTACAGTAATCCTTTTAAGCAATGTATCTTGAGCTTATTTCTTGTTTGCTTTTCATTTTTTACTTTGATCATGTTTTCCCCATGAAACAAGTAGATGTCAGGCAGCAGGTCTTTTTTTGGATAAGGAACATTTTTACAAGTGGGGGCATCAGAGATTTCTACTTTCAGCATGTTACTTATTACTTTAATAAAGCTGAATATACATTATAATTAGAACTGCAGTGCAAGAAATGGTTTGAGTTGAGTGCTGCTTGTTTTTCTTATACTTGATTTTGACTGGCATTCCATTAATGTATTTAAAAAAAAGCAATTTATTTTTTCATGCCTCACAACCTTTTTTGCTTCCATCTAGATATTAAGCTATCATGCAGCCAATGCATTGAAATATTTTTATTCTTCCACACTTCATTTTGTCTTGATTGGACTCTCATGATGACTGTTTGGCACCCAGTGCAGTATATTTAGTTTTTGTGGTTTGCTACTACAGGTGGGTGTGTGTGTGTGTGTGTGTGTGTGTGTGTGTGTGTGTGTGTGTGGTAGGGAATACCACAGGCTTGAACCCTGTACCTTGTATGCAGGTGTTAAAGACCTGAATTCCCTACCCACCACCATTTGTGAAAAAAAACCTGCAGATTTTTGCCTCCTATTTGATCTGATCTGTTCCTCATAATATCTGTGGTTTGTAAATGTTGCAATGCTTGAAGTTTGATGGTGCAGTTGTAGCATTGTTGCCTCACAGCTGCAGGCTCTCAGGTTTACTTCTTGGCTGGGGTGCCTTCTTTGTGGGGTCTTTATCTTCTCCCTGTGTTTGTGTGGGTTTGCTTTTGTGTCCTCCCATGTTACAAAGACATGTCTGCATTATTTCTTCCTGGGCCTCTGCTGAATTTTTTTTTTGTTCCAAGTCAGACTGTCCTGATTAACAAATGTTAAATAAAATTGACAGGCATTTGAATTTCAGACTTCAGGTTTCTGAATGTTTAGGTCCTTGTATATTTGATGGTGCAGTGGTAGTATTGTTGCCTCACAGCTATAGGTTTTCTGGTTTGATTCTTAGCTGGGGTGCCTTCTGTGTGGAGTCTGCATCTCCTCCCTGTTTTTGTGTGGATTTGCTCTGGTGCCCTGTCATTTTACAAAGATGTGTATGCAGTATTTTTCCCCTGGGTCTCTGCTGAAAATTGTTTTTATTCTGTCAGCAGTAAAATTGACAGGCATTTGAATTTCAGACTTCATGTTCTTCAGAAAATACATAGTAACACAACCGTAACACAACCTTTTATTCTAGCAATTTTCTAGGTTTATAAGATGAATATTTGAAATTTGTCCCTATTTCTGGGACTGTATTCCCCCATTATTGGCTTCGTCCAGGTTTTTTGTGCTAAGGTTGACAGCTATGGCAAGAACTGAATTCACTGAATGTTTGAGGGCTGTATTCCCTCATTACTGGGTTTGTCCAGGTGTTTTGTACTAAGAGGTTGACAGCTATGGTGAGAACTGAATTCACTAAATGATAGCCATTTAAGTTTCAGTCTTCCTCTTTTACAAAGCAGCTGATTTGGCGTAGTGGTATGTTGCTCTGTTTTGCACAGGGAGCTTGGCAGTAAAATGTATGGTTCTAGCAACTTTCCAAGATTATACAAGCAATGTTTGTGTCCCTGGTTTTTGGACTTTTGACCCCCCCCCCAATACATTTTGGCTTTTTCCAGTTTTCTTGTGCTGCAAAGTTGAGTATTGAGTAGATTTTACAAGGAGCTGAGAGCTACAGGGGAACAGAAGTTTAGTGTTGCTTAAGTGAAGCTGGTTTCCCTTGTTAATAGCACAACAGGTTGTGTACTTGCCTTTGATGCAGAAGGCTGTGGGTTCTACTCCCACAAGGGGTGGATGCTGCCATACTGAGAATGTTCTCCTTGGTGAAGATACTAACTATGAGTCCATTATCAGTTTGCCATCCATTTCCTCTTGCAATATTACTAGCTTATCATTTTTTTAATGTAATATAGGGAATTTATTCCTGAGGGGCAACAGACACTTTATTTTTCGATGAAACCATGAAATATAAAGGTGTTTGCTAGCAGCAACCTCTTCATTAGTTACAGATTTCTTTAATGTGGAATTATTTAGATGACTTTTACTTCTTCAGAGATAGTGCATATTTACTAATAATGGACTGTAGAATTGTGCATATTTACTGATAATGGACTGTAGAATTGTGCATATTTACTGATAATGGTGGACTGTAGAATTGTGCATATTTACTGATAATGGTGGACTGTAGAATTGTGCATATTTACTGATAATGGTGGACTGTAGAATTGTGCATATTTACTGATAATGGTGGACTGTGGAAGTCTGAGTAGACTTTTATGATAAATGTTCTGAACTGGGCAGTTTTGTCATTATGGGTGCATGCATTTTGTTTCATTGCTTACTGGAAAAATGTTCAAAACAAATTTAAAACACCCTCTAACAACTGTAATATATTGTACAATGGCAAAATGTATTTTCTTTGAATGTGGGTTTCAATGCTGTTTCAATGAATGTGAGTTTCAAGGGCAGAGAAGTTTTAATGCTAAGTTTTCATTGTGAGACTGCATTGCTTTATTTAGTAGATGACTTAGTGTTTGTGCTGTAAAATACAAAATAAAACTTTCAAATGAAGTCCAACTCATCATAGAAGTAAAGCAGTATGCACATTAGTGTTTATGGTAAATAGAGTGAAATAGCCAAGTAATGGATCATTGGAATGGCTGCAGAGGCTCCATTCAACCATGATTTTGTCAGGGGGGAAGGGAAGCAAACTCAAGCAAGCCCAGCTGAACTATACCTCCCAACTGTCCAGATTTTCAAAGAATGAATAGATTTTTGCTTCTTATTTTTGGTTTGCTCTTCATAAAATTTGTAGTTTTCTGGCAAATCATTTAGAAATTAAGTCACTAAATAATGATACACTGAGTTTCAGACTTCATAACCTTCAGAAAAATGCATGCTAAAGTAAGAACTGTTATTCTATCAACTGTCTCAATTTATACAAGAGCACTTTTTAGTACTGTTTATATGTTCCCCCAATATATTTGGCCTTGTTCAGTTTTACTGCATTAACAGGTTGAGAGGTACATGCAAATAAATTGCTTTATAGAATTAGGCATAGCCAACCTCTCAACTGTCCCCGATTTTGGCTCAAAATGTTGCTCTTCCCCCTAATAATCCCTCCGCAAAATAGCAATTTTGGAAGAAAACGTGGAGGGTTTACAATTAAGAAATAACTGTAATAATCAAAGTTATAGATTACTTGAAATGCATGTAGATTCTTTTATTTTGTCAGCTGCTCAAGTTAGCAGTACTAATATTAAAGTGTCCCTTCTTTGACACGTTCCCAGCTGTATTGTGTGGCTATTTTATATTTTTGCATCACATTTGGTCCATTTTTCATAAAATTGTGTTTTTTGGCAAATTAGTGACAAATCACTAAAGACTGAAGTTAGAAAATAATGACAGACATTTGAGTTTCAGATTTTATACCCTTCAGAAAAGTCATACTAATGCAAGACCTATTCTATTATCTTTCTAAGTTTATTAGAGCAATATTTAAAATTGCCCTTATTTTTGGGCATTTGTCCCACTTCTGTGTATGGCTTTGTCCAGATTTCTTGCTCTGAGGTTGAGAGGTATGACACATGTGTCAGGGCCATCACAGTCAGCCAGAGACATTTCAAATTGTGACATACTTGTTGCACCCCACTCCACCATGTAGTGACTCTGGATGTGTCCAAGCAAGGCAAGGAGTATTTATGCAGTGTAAATGTGCAGTGTGTCCCCCCATCCAAGGTAGACACAAGTACTACAGTGGCTTTTCATCTGTCCTTGATTTTGCAGAAAGGTCTGGTTTCTGTCATATTTTTGTACTGTTGATTTATGCTTATTACTCAAAGTGCCTGTTGCTCTGTGTTTAAGTAGCAATGCTTTAATGACCATAAGGTAAGCTTGTCTGAGATCGTAAGATACAAGTAAGCTTTAATAAGCATACTGTTAAAGAATTGCCAACATTGAAAGCCTTTCTGTTGTTGCCATGCAGAGAATACTTGACTAGATAATGTATAAGCCTTGGGTATTAAAGGACAGGATTCCATTATTTTAAAAAGCTCATTACACTTGTTGGAGACTTCCATTCATCTCTACAGACTTTACCCGTAAACTAAACAGAATGCCAGTCATGTGTGGTCCATAACCTGTACAGTAATCCTTTAATCAATGTATCTTGAGCTTATTTCTTGTTTGCATTTCATTTTTTACTTACATGTTTTCCCCATGAAACAAGTAGATAGTTGTCAGGCAGCAGGTCTTTTTTGGATAAGAAACATTTTTACAAGTGGGGGCATCACAGAGATTTCTACTTTCAGCATGTTACTTGGTACTTTAATAAAGCTGAATATAAATTATAATAAGAACTGCAGTGCAAGGAGAAGTGGTTTGAGTTGAGAGCTTCTGGTTTTTCTTGTACTTGATTTTGACTGGCATTCCAGTGATGTATTTAAAAAGTAATTTATTTTTTCATGCCTCACAACCTTTTGTTTCCATCTAGATATTAAGAAAGCTGTCATGCAGCCAATGCATTGAAATATTTTTATTCTTCTACACTTATTTTTGTCTTGATTGGACTCTCATAATGATGGTTTGCCACCCAGGGCAGCGTATTTAATTAAAGTTAGTTTTTGTGGTTTTGAGCAAAGCTCCTCCCCTTTCTAGTTGACCACACCCCTCCCCCTTGACCCCACCCATTCAGCTGTCTCCTGCAGCCCCCCTTTGATTTGAAGTCACCAGCCGTCACTGCTTACAAAGCATCCACAAACCTGCACTTATTAATCTCCTGCATATTCAAACATGTGATCTATACCTGACTTACAAGGCCTACACAAACCCCACACATTAATCTCCAGCATATTCAAATGTGTTCTATACCTGACTTACAAGGCCTCCACAAACCCGCACTTATGAATCTCCTGTATATTCAAACATGTGATCTATACCTGACTTACAAGGGCTCCACAAACTCGACACTTATGAATCTCCTGCATATTCAAACATGTAATCAATACCTGACTTACAAGGCCTCCACAAACCCGACACATTAATCTCCAGCATATGCAAGCATGTTCTATACCTGAATTACAAGGCCTCCACAAACCCGCACTTATGAATCTCATGCATATTCAAACATGTGTTCTATAGCTGACTTACAAGGCCTCCACAAACCCCACACTTATGAATCTCCTGCATATTCAAACATGTGATCTATACCTGACTTACAAGGCCTCCACAAACCCACACTTGTGAATCTCCAGCATATTCAAACAGATGAACTACACCTGACTTAGAAGGCCTCCACAAACCCCACACTTATGAATCCCATGCATATTCAAACATTCTATAGCTGACTTACAAGGCCTCCACAAACCCCACACTTATAATCTCCTGCATATTCAAACATGTGATCTATACCTGACTTACAAGGCCTCCACAAACCCGCACTTGTGAATCTCCTGCATATTCAAACATGTGATCTATACCTGACTTATAAGGCATCCACAAACCCCACGCTTATGAATCTCCTGCGTATTCAAACATATGATCTATACCTGACTTACAAGGCCTCCACAAACCCGCACTTGTGAATCTCCTGCATATTCAAACAGGTGATCTATACCTGACTTAGATGGCCACCACAAACCTCACACTTATGAATCTCATGCATATTCAAACATGTGTTCTATAGCTGACTTAAACCCCC
>NC_056729.1:1826316118-1826328466 GCF_019279795.1 Protopterus annectens | reverse complement strand
CACTTAGAGCCATTGATGAGGGCAAAGCAGTCCATACAGCATACCTGGACTTGGCTAAGGCCTTCGACACAATACCCCACTCAGGCATCATAGATAAGCTCAAGAGCTTAAAAGTAAACACTTATGTCACTAGATGGGTTGCAAACTGGCTAAAGGACAGAACCCATAAAGTTAAAATCGCTGGAGCAATGTCAGACTCAAAGCCAGTCACAAGTGGTGTCCCACAGGGATCTGTCCTGGGACCCCTCTTGTTCGGCATTTATTTCTCAGATGTTAAAGCAAACATGGGAGGGCTGTGGCTGACAAAGTTATGCAGATGACTGCAAACTAGGCGCCATAGTCGATACACCAGCAGACACACATCCTACAAAAGGCCTCACAGAAGCGGACAACTGGTGCCGGGTCACGGCCTTAAACTAAATGCCAAAAATGTATAGTCATCCCCTTTGGGAAAAACAAAGTACCCACAAATTATCACATAGACAGCAACCCACTGAGCACGGAAAAAGTAATCAGAGACCTAGGGACCCAAGTCGACAGCGACCTCTCATTTGACACCCACGTTGCCAAAGTGGTTAGAAAAACATTCTACCTTGCACACCTCATCATGAAGGGATTCACATCCAGATCCAAGGATGTCATTGTACCCCTATATTCCTCCCTCATCAGACCCATGATTGAGTACAATGCCCCATTTGGTATGTACCTCACCCGGCATTTGCAACAGCTGGAGAGACCACAAAAGTACCTCACCAAGAGGATCAAGGGTCTCCAACATATGTCTTATTCTGCCAGACTAAAGAAACTTCAGCTCTATTCAGTAGCATACTGTCTGTTCAGAGGTGATCTCTGCCTGACGTAAAAGGCCATGTCCAATCAGGATCTGATGGACATGCTCCACCTCAAAAAAACCAAATCCATCAGGACCACGAGAGCTAAAGACTTAAACCTCGGCATAAGCATGAATAGGACATGCTGGAGGGATAGATTCATAACCCAGAGGCTTCCCATGCTTTGGAACAAGATCCCAGTTCGTATTAGGCAGAGCTCCTCACTGACTCTCTTCAAGAGAAATCTTGATGAGTGGATGGGAGATCGTAAGTTTACCCCAGGGGTCACATCTGTGTCACTGCTAGACAGGGGCACAGTAAACTAATTCTATTATATAAGGGGACCTTCATTGTGTCACTACTAGACAAAGGCACAGTATTCTAAATTTATTCTGTACATTTTTTGTACCATTTCATGGGGTGGCAAAAGCCACATTACTATGGCTAGGCTTACAAATGCCCCAGGGCAGATAGCCTAGTACTATACTATGAAACTACTATGAAACTATGTGTTCTATAGCTGACTTACAAGGCATCCACAAACCCTACACTTATGAATCTCCTACATATTGAAATATGTGTTCTGTACCTGACTTAAAAGGCCTACACTAACCTCCATATTCAAACGTGTTCTATAGCTGACTACAAGGCATCCACAAACCCCACACTTATGAATCTCCTGCATATACAAACATGTAATCTATACCTGACTTACAAGGCCTCCACAAACCCGCACTTATTAATCTCCTGCATATACAAACATGTAATCTATACCTGACTTACAAGGCCTCCACAAATCCCACACTTATGAATCCCCACCCTATTCAAACATGTGTTCTATAGCTGACTTACAAGGCATCCACAAACCCCACACTAATGAATCTCCTGCATATACAAACATGTAATCTATACCTGACTTACAAGGCCTCCACAAACCCCACACTTATGAAACTCCTGCATATTCAAACATGTGATCTATACCTGACTTACAAGGCCTCCACAAATCCCACACTTATGAATCCCCACCCTATTCAAACATGTGTTCTATAGCTGACTTAAAAGGCATCCACAAACCCCGCACTTATGAATCTCCTGCATATTAAACCATGTGTTCTATAGCTGACTTAAAAGGCATCCACAAACCCCGCACTTATGAATCTCCTGCATATTCAAACTTGTTATATAGCTGACTTACAAGGTCTCCACAAACTCCACACTAGAATATTCAAACATGTGATCTATACCTGACTTACAAGGCCTCCACAAACCTACACTTATGAATCTCCTGCATATTCAAACATGTGATCTATACCTGACTTACAAGGCCTCCACAAACCCCACACATGTATCTCATTCATATTCAAACGTGTTCTATAGCTGACTTTAAAGGCATCCACAAACCCAACACTTATGAATCTCCTGAAAATTCAAACATGTGATCTATACCTGACATACAAGGGATCCACAAACTCCACACTTCTGAATCTCCTGCATATTCATACATGTGTTCTATAGCTGACTTACAAGGCATCCACAAACCCTACACTTATGAATCTCCTACATATTGAAATATGTGTTCTGTACCTGACTTACAAGGCATCCACAAACCCCACACTTATGAATCTCTTGCAAATTAAACCATGTGTTCTATAGCAGACTTAAAAGGCATCCACAAACCCAACACTTATGAATCTCCAGAATATTCAAACATGTGATCTATACCTGACTTACAAGGCCTACACTAACCCCACACTTATGAATCTCCTGCATATCCAAACGTGTTCTATAGCTGACTTACAAGGCATCCACAAACCCCACACTTACGAATCTCCTGCATATCCAAACGTGTTCTATAGCTGACTACAAGGCATCCACAAACCCCACACTTATGAATCTCCTGCATATTCAAACATGTGATCTATACCTGACATACAAGGCCTCCACAAACCCCACACTTGTGAATCTCCTGCATATTCAAACATGTGAACTATACCTGACTTACAAGGCCTAAACAAACCCCACACATTAATCTCCACCATATTCAAGAGTGTTCTATACCGGACTTACAAGGCCTCCAGAAACCCGCACTTATTAATCTCCTGCATATTCAAACATGTGATCTATACATGACTCACAAGGCCTCCACAAACCCCACAATTATGAATCATCTGCATATTCATACATGTGTTCTATAGCTGACTTAAAAGGCATCCACAAACCCTAAACTTATGCATCTCCTACATATTGAAATATGTGTTCTGTACCTGACTTACAAGGCATCCACAAACCCCACACTTATGAATCTCTTGCATATTAAACCATGTGTTCTATAGCTGACTTAAAAGGCATCCACAAACCGCACATGTATGAATCTCCTGCATATTCAAACATGTTCTATAGCTGACTTACAAGGTCTCCACAAACCCCACACTTATGAATCTCCTGCATATTCAAACATGTCATCTATAGCGGAAATACAAGGCCTCCACAAACTCCACACTTACGAATCTCCTGCGTATTCAAACATGTGATCTATACCTGACTTACAAGGCCTCCACAAACTCCACACTTATGAGTCTCCTGCATATTCAAACATGTGATCTATACCTGACATACAAGGCCTCCACAAACCCCACACTTATAAATCTCCTGCATATTCAAACATGTGAGCTATACGTGACTCACAAGGCTTCCACAAACCCCACACATTAATCTCCAGTATATTAAAGCGTGTTCTATACCTGACTTACAAGGCCTCCACAAACCCCACACATGAATCTCCAGCATATTCAGACGTGTTCTATACTGGACTTACAAGGCCTCCACAAACTTGCACTTATGAATCTCCTGCATATTCAAATATGTGTTCTATACCTGAGTTACAATGCCTCCGCAAACCCGCACTTATGAATCTCCTGCATATTAAACCATGTGTTCTATAGCTGACTTACAAGGTCTCCACAAACCCAACACCTATGAATCTCCTGCATATTCAAACATGTGATCTATATCTGACTTACAAGGCCTCCACAAACCCCACACTTATAAATCTCCTGCATATTCAAACATGTGAGCTATACGTGACTCACAAGGCTTCCACAAACCCCACACATTAATCTCCAGTATATTAAAGCGTGTTCTATACCTGACTTACAAGGCCTCCACAAACCCCACACTTATGAATCTCCTGCATATTCATACATGTGTTCTATAGCTGACTTAAAAGGCATCCACAAACCCTAAACTTATGAATCTCCTACATATTGAAATATGTGTTCTGTACCTGACTTACAAGGCATCCACAAACCCCACACTTATGAATCTCCTGCATATTCAAACATGTTCTATAGCTGACTTACAAGGTCTCCACAAACCCCACACTTATGAATCTCCTGCATATTCAAGTATGTGTTCTATACCTGAGTTACAAGGCCTCCGCAAACCCGCACTTATGAATCTCTTGCATATTAAACCATGTGTTCTATAGCTGACTACAAGGCATCCACAAATCCCGCACTTATGAATCTCCTGCATATTCAAACATGTGATCTATAACTGACTTACAAGGCCTCCACAAACCCCACACTTATGAATCTCCTGCATATTCAAACATGTGTTCTGTAACTGACTTACAAGGCATCCACAAACTCGCACTTACTAATCTCCTGCATATTCAAACATGTGATCTATACCTGACATACAAGGCCTCCACAAACCCCACACTTATGAATCTACTGCATATTCAAACATGTGAGCTATACGTGACTCACAAGGCTTCCACAAACCCCACACATTAATCTCCAGTATATTAAAGCGTGTTCTATACCTGACTTACAAGGTCTCCACAAACCCCACACATGAATCTCCAGCATATTCAGACGTGTTCTATACCTAACTTACAAGTACTACACAAACCCGCACTTCTGAATCTCCTGCATATTCAAACAGGTGATCTATACCTGACTTAGATGGCCTCCACAAACGCCACACTTATGAATCTCATGCATATTCAAACATGTGTTCTATAGCTGACTTACAAGGCCTCCACAAACCCCACACTTATGAATCTCCTGCATATTCAAACATGTGATCTATACCTGACTTACAAGGCCTCCACAAACCTGCACTTATGAATTTCCTGCATATTCAAACATGTGATCTATACCTGACTTACAAGGCCTCCACAAACCCCACACTTATGAATCTCCTGCATATTCAAACATGTGATCTATACCTGAATTACAAGGCCACCACAAACCCCACACTTATGAATCTCCTGCATATTCAAACATGTGATCTATACCTGACTTACAAGGCCTCCACACACCCCACACTAATCAATCTCCTCCATATTCAAACATATGATCTATAACTGACTTACAAGTCCTGCACAAACCCTACACTTATGAATCTCCTGCATTTTCAAACATGTGATCTATACCTGACTTACAAGGCCTCCACAAACCCCACAATTATGAATCTCCTGCATATTCAAATATGTAATCTATACCTGACATACAAGGCCTCGACAAACCCCACACATGAATCTCCTGCATATTCAAACATGTGAGCTATACCTGACTTACAAGGCCTCCACAGACCTGCACTTATGAATCTCCTGCATATTCAAACATGTGATCTATAACTGACTTACAAGGCATCCACAAACCCCACACTTATGAATCTCAGGCATATTCAAACATGTGATCTATAACTGACTTACAAGGCCTCTACAAACCCCACACTTATGAATCTCAGGCATATTCAAACATGTGAGCTATACCTGACTCACAAGGCCTCCACAAACCCCACACATTAATCTCCAGCATATTCAAGCGTGTTCTATACCTGACTTACAATGCCTCCACAAACTCACACTTATGAATCTCCTGCATATTCAAACATGTGTTCTGTACCTGACTTACAAGGCCTCCACAAACTCACACTTATGGATCTCCTGCATATTCAAACATGTGTTCTATACCTGACTTACAAGGCCTCCACAAACCAGCACTTATGAATCTCCTGCATATTCAAACATGTGTTCTATAGCTGACTTACAAAGCCTCCACAAACCCGCACTTGTGAATCGCCTGCATATTCAAACAGGTGATCTAGACCTGACTTAGAATGCCTCCACAAACACCACACTTATGAATCTCATGCATATTCAAACATTCTATAGCTGACTTACAAGGCCTCCACAAACCCCACACTTATGAATCTCCTGCATATTCAAACATGTGATCTATACCTGACTTACAAGGCCTCCACAAACCTGCACTTATGAATCTCCTGTATATTCAAACATGTGATCTATACCTGACTTACAAGGCCTCCACAAACCCGCACTTATGAATCTCCTGCATATTCAAACATGTGATCTATACCTGACTTACAAGGCCTCCACAAACACAACACATTAATCTCCAGCATATTCAAGCGTGTTCTATACCTGACGTACAAGGCCTCCACAAACCCGCACTTGTGAATCTCCTGCATATTCAAACATGTGATCTATACCTGACTTACAAGGCCTCTTCAAACCCCACACTTATGAATCTCCTGCATATTCAAACATGTGATCTATACCTGACTTACAAGGCCTCTTCAAACCCCACACTTATGAATCTCCTGCATATTCAAACATGTGAGCTATACCTGACTCACAAGGCCTCCACAAACACAACACATTAATCTCCAGCATATTCAAGCGTGTTCTATACCTGACGTACAATGCCTCCACAAACCCGCACTTGTGAATCTCCTGCATATTCAAACAGCTGATCTAGACCTGATTTAGAAGGCCTCCACAAACCCCACACATGTGAATCTCATGCATATTCAAACATGTGTTCTATAGCTGACTTACAAGGCCTCCACAAACCCCACACTTATGAATCTCCTGCATATTCAAGCATGTGATCTATACCTGACTTACAAGGCCTCCACAAACCCGCACTTGTGAATCTCCTGCATATTCAAACGTGTTCTATACCTGACTTACAATGCCTCCACAAACCCACACTTATGAATCTCCTGCATATTCAAACATGTGACCTATACCTGACTTACAAGCCCTCCCCAAACCCCACACTTATGAACCTCCTGCATATTCAAACATGTGATCTATAGCTGACTTACAAGGCCTCCACAAACCCCACACTTATGAATCTCCTGCATATTCAAACATTTGATCTATAACTGACTTACAAGGTCTCCACAAACCCAACACTTATGAATCTCCTGCATATACAAACATGTGATCTATACCTGACTTACAAGGCCTCCACAAACCCCACACTTATGAATCTCCTGCATATTCAAACATGTGATCTATACCTGACTTACAAGGCATCCACAAACCCCGCGCTTATGAATCTCCTGCATATTCAAACATGTGATCTATACCTGACTTACAAGGCATCCACAAACCCCACTCTTATGAATCTCCTGCATATTAAAACATGTGATCTATACCTGACTTACAAGGCCTCCACAAACCCCACACTTATGAATATCCTGCATATTCAAACATATGATCTATAACTGACTTACAAGGCCTGCACAAACCCCACACTTATGAATCCCCTGCATTTTCAAACATGTGATATATACCTGACTTACAATGCCTCCAGAAACCCCACAATTATGAATCTCCTGCATATTCAAATATGTAACCTATACCTGACATACAAGGCCTCCACAAACCCAACACATGAATCTCCTGCATATTCAAACATGTGAGCTATACCTGACTTACGAGGCCTCCACAGACCCGCACTTATGAATCTCCTGCATTTTCAAACATGTGATTCATACCTGACTTACAAGGCCTCCACAAACCCCACACATGAATCTCCTGCATATTCAAACATGTGATCTATACCTGACTTACAAGGCCTCTGCAAACCCCTCACTTATGAATCTCAGGCATATTCAAACATGTGAGCTATACCTGACTAACAAGGCCTCCAGAAACCCCACAGATTAATCTCCAGCATATTCAAGCATGTTCTATACCTGACTTACAATGCCTCGACAAACTCGCAATTATGAATCTCCTGCATATTCAAACGTGTTCTATACCTGACTTACAAGGCCTCCACAAACCAGCACTTATGAATCTCCTGCATATTCAAACATGTGATCTATACCTGACTTCCAAGGCCTCCACAAACCCCACACATGTATCTCATTCATATTCAAACATGTGTTCTATAGCTGACTTACAAGGCCTCCACAAACCCCACACTTATGAATCTCCTGCATATTCAAACATGTGATCTATACCAGACTTACAAGGCCTCCACAAACCCGCACTTATTAATCCCCTGCATATTCAAAGATGTGATCTATAGCTTACTTACAATGCCTCCACAAACCCCACACATGAATCTCATTCATATTCAAACATGTGTTCTATAGCTGACTTACAAGGCCTCCACAAACCCCACACTTATGAATCTCCTGCATATTCAAACATGTGATCTATACCAGACTTACAAGGCCTCCACAAACCCGCACTTATGAATCCCCTGGATATTCAAAGATGTGATCTATAGCTTACTTACAATGCCTCCACAAACCCCACACATGAATCTCCAGCATATTCAGACGTGTTCTATACCTGACTTACAAGGCCTCCACAAACCTGCACTTATGAATCCCCTGCATATTCAAACATGTGTTCTATACCAGACTTACAATGCCTCCACAAACCCACACTTATGAATCTCCTGTATATTCAAACATGTGATCTATAGCTGACTTACAAGACATCTACAAACCCCACACTTTTGAATCTCCTGCATATTCAAACATGTGATCTATACCTGACTTACAAGGCCTCCACAAACCCCACACTTATGAATCTCCAGCATATTCAAACATGTGTTCTATAGCTGACTTACAAGGCATCCACAAACCCCACACTTATGAATTTCTTGCATATTCAAACGTGTTCTATACCTGACTTAAAAGGCCTCCACAAACCCCACACTTATGAATCTCCTGCATATTCAAACATGTGATCTATACCTGACTTACAAGGCATCCACAAACTCCACACTTCTGAATCTCCTGCATATTCATACATGTGTTCTATAGCTGACTTACAAGGCATCCACAAACCCTAAACTTGTGAATCTCCTACATATTGAAATATGTGTTCTGTACCTGACTTACAAGGCATCCACAAACCCCACACTTATGAATCTCTTGCATATTAAACCATGTGTTCTATAGCTGACTTAAAAGGCATCCACAAACCCCACACTTATGAATCTCCTGCATATTCAAACATGTTCTATAGCTGACTTACAAGGCCTCCACAAACCCCACACTTACGAATCTCCTGCATATTCAAACACGTGAGCTATACCTGACTTACAAGGCCTCCACAAACTCCACACTTATGAGTCTCCTGCATATTCAAACATATGATCTATACCTGACTTACAAGGCATCCACAGACCCCCACACTTCTGAATCTCCTGCATATTCAAACATGTGAGCTATACCTGACTTACAAGGCCTCCACAAACCCCACACTTATGAATCTCCTGCATATTCAAACGTGATCTACAGCTGACTTGCAAGGTCTCCGCAAACCCCACACTTATGAATCTCCAGCATATTCAAACATGTGATCTCTACCTGACATACAAGGCCTCCACAAACCCCACACTTATGAATCTCCTGCATATTCAAACGTGATCTACAGCTGACTTGCAAGGTCTCCACAAACCCCACACTTATGAATCTCCAGCATATTCAAACATGTGTCCTATACCTGACTTACAAGGCCTCCACAAACCCCACACTTATGAATCTCCAGCATATTCAAACATGTGATCTATACCTGACTTACAAGGCCTCCACAAACCCCACACTTATGAATCTCATGCATATTCAAACATGTGATCTATACCTGACTTACAAGGCCTCCACAAACCCCACACTTATGACTCTCCTGCATATTCAAACGTGTTCTATAGCTGACTTACAAGGCATCCACAAACCCCACACTTATTAATCTCCTGCATATTAAACCATGTGTCCTATAGCTGACTTAAAAGGCATCCACAAACCCCACACTTATGAATCCCCTGCATATTCAAACATGTGATCTATACCTGACTTACAAGGCCTCCACAAACCCCACACTTATGAACCTCCTGCATATTCAAACATGTAATCTATACCTGACTTACAAGGCATCCACAAACCCCACACTTATGAATATCCTGCATATTCAAACATGTGTTCTATACCTGACTTACAAGGCCTCCACAAACCCGACACTTATGAATCTCCTGCATATTCAAACATGTGATCTATAACTGACTTACAAGGCATCCACAAACCCCACACTTATGAATCTCCTGCATATTCAAACAGGTGATCTAGACCTGACTTAGAATGGCTCCACAAACCCCACACTTATGAATCTCATGCATATTCAAATGTGTTCTATAGCTGACTTACAAGGTCTCCACAAACCCCACACATGAATCTCCTGCATATTCAAACATGTGATCTATACCTGACTTACAAGGCATCCACAAACCCTACACTTATAAATCTCCTGCATATTCAAACACGTGAGCTATACCTGACTCACAAGGCCTCCACAAACCCCACACATTAATCTCCAGCATATTCAAGCATGTTCTATACCTGACTTACATGGCCTCAACAAACCCGCACTTATGAGTCTACTGCATATTCAAACATGTGTTCTAAACCTGACTTACAAGGCCTCCACAAACCCACACTTATGAATCCCCTGCATATTCAAAGATGTGATTTATAGCTGGCTTACAAGGCCTCCAGAAACCCCACACATGAATCTCCAGCATATTCAAACATGTGATCTATACCTGACTTACAAGGCTTCCCCAAACCCCACAGGTATGAATCTCCAGCATATTCAAACATGTGATCTATACCTGGCTTACAAGGCATCCACAAACCCCACACTTATGAATCTCCAGCATATGTTATGGCTAGGCTTGTATAGGCACTAGGGCTGATAGCCTTGTACCAACCTCTGAACCTATGAAACTATGAACCTATGAGCCTATATTCAAACATGTGATCTATAGTTGACTTACAAGGCCTCCACAAACCCCACACTTATGAATCTCCTGCATATTCAAACATGTGATCTGTAGCTGACTTACAAGGCCTCCACAAACCTCACACTTATGAATCTCCTGCATATTCAAACATTTGATCTATAGTTGACTTACAAGGCCTCCACAAACCCCACACTTATGAATCTCCTGCATATTCAAACATGTGATCTGTAGCTGACTTACAAGGCCTCCACAAACCTCACACTTATGAATCTCCTGCATATTCAAACATGTGATCTATAGCTGACTTATACGGCCTCCACAAACCCCACACTTATGAATCTTTTGCATATTCAAACATGTGATCTATAGCTGATTTACAAGGCCTCCACAAACCCCACATGTCACTCTATACATACTTATGATATTCCATTGCATATACAATACATACAACTTATTATTTTTAATCAGATCTGCTTGTAAATGATATAACTGATGTCAAGGATGTCTGAGTAATGAAACTGTTTTCCATGAATGAAACTTAATCGGTTCACGCAGAGCAAACCTGCTTCAGCAACCAAACGTGTCCATCCACCATCCATAAACAATGCTGGTGATCCTGTCAGTGGAAGATCAAACAACAGCAGAGTGCCTCATCACCATATAATGAAAACGATCCTTATGTCAGTAAAATGTCATGCCAGTATCATGTCTAATGACCGTGACATCTTTACGAATCCTTGTTAGGAAGTATAGCACAGCACAGTGCAGCAAACGTATTTGATTATTTTTCCATGTAGGTGTTCTGTATTCTGTAATGGTGCTCATGTAAAACAGCACAGGCAGCAACTGTTACAGACAGAATGAACTGAACACTAGAGTGTTTTGTATACCCCTTTGTAAAACGACTCCTGTGTGTAGTTTGTAAAGAGTGGGGTACATCTGTAAAACGACTCCTATGTGTAGTTTGTAAACAGTGGGTTACATCTGTAAAACGACTTCTGTGTGTAGTTTGTAAAGAGTGGGTTACATCTGTAAAACGACTCCTGTGTGTAGTTTGTAAAGAGTGGGGTACATCTGTAAAATGACTCCTGTGTGTAGTTTGTAAAGAGTGGGGTACATCTGTAAAACGACTCCTGTGTGTAGTTTGTAAAGAGTGGGGTACATCTGTAAAATGACTCCTGTGTGTAGTTTGTAAAGAGTGGGGTACATCTGTAAAACGACTCCTGTGTGTAGTTTGTAAAGAGTGGGGTACATCTTACCTGTCTTTATAGACTAAGATCTATATCCATTCCATGAATCACACTCCAGAATGGTGCTGCAGAACTCATAGTTCTCAGAGCAGAGTTACTTTATGCCTTTCTGCACTATGTCTATGAACAGGGTCTAGATTATATATATGAAGTTTCAAAACTTCGAATCCCATATGTTCGACA
>NC_056729.1:1826276118-1826313618 GCF_019279795.1 Protopterus annectens | reverse complement strand
ACACTGCTTTGTCCTACACAACATAGCTTTTGGCCTAGCTGTACTGCCCTCCTTACCTTCCTCAACACCGTTAACAAGAAAGGAATGAAAACTAAAACCTGTTCTTCCATTTCCATTTGATCTCATCATAAATTACTCTACTCTGTTTCCCCTCTATGTTTCTCCTCACCAACAATCGACTGGTTCATTAGCTCTCTCTCTAACCTTTCTCAGGTAGTCAAATGGCATGATGACTTCTCTTCTTACCTGCCAGTGTCAATTGGAGTCCAACAAGGGTCTGCATTTGGCTCCCTCTAATTTATCTTATTTGTATACAACCAATATGCTGCTATGCACCCTCACTATTCTCTTTACAAGCTATTATTCAGGAATCATTTATCTCCAATGAGGTACAACTCTTTCAATCTCAGCTACTTCTAAATTTTACAAAAAATAAACTAAGGCTCTTTACTGAAAGATTACAAACTGAGAGTATGAACAAGTTCATAGCTTACTCCTCTCAACCTGTACATTTGGAAGTAGTCTCCCAAGCCAAGATTCTAGGTATAACCTTTGATGATCAGATTAAATTTATTGCATATATTCAAAACATAATCAAGAAAATTTCCGCAAATTATACCATCTATACACAGTCTCCAAATTTCTTACTATGTATCTTCTGATCAGTCTTCTCTATGCTTCACTTCTTGTCACTAATATTAACATATTACAAATGGCTATTACTTACCTGTTCCTCTGTCTCACTCCTTACAGATTGTTTTTTCTTGTCACCTCTCCCCACTGACTCAGATCTAACCCACTCCATTTGCCCTTGGCCAATCCCCATACCCTATCCATATTCCCACCCACCTTCAATTACCCTAACTATATACTCTAAGCATCTTGTTCTCTCCCACATAATTATCCAGTCATCATCCACCTATTCACTTCTCCCACATCTTCCTCCTTCCTCTCATAGTTTCATAGGTAGGTACTAGGCTATCAGCCCAAGGGCCTAAGTAAGCCTAGCCAGCAAGGTTCCCTGGCTTACACCACCCAAGAAAGTTATTTTCCTCTGCCCCTGTTGAGCAGAGCCACAGAAGTGATCTCCGGGGTGTAGTTCCTATTTCCCATCCACTCATTAAGATTTTTCTTGAAGAGTGCTAATGAGGGATTTTGCTTGACATAGGTGGGTAGCTTGTTCCAGAGTATGGAAGTCTCTGGGACAGGAATCTATCCTTCCAGCATGTCCTGTTTATTGTGGAGATAAGGTTTAGTCCCTAAAGCGTGTAGCTCAGAGAGATTGGGATTTCTTTAGGTGTAGCATGTCCAACAGCTCTGGGTTTGACATAGCTTTATATGTTAGGCAGAGATCACCTCGGAGTAGACAATATGCTACAGAGTAAAGCTGGAGTTTTTTGAGACGGTCTGCATAGGGCATCTATTTGAGACCAGTAATCCTCTTTGTGAGGTATTTTTGCTGCCCTTCCAGTTGTTGTTGTAGATGTCTTGAGAGGTACATACTAAAAGGGGTGTTGTACTCTATAATGGGTCTAATGAGTGATGAGTAGAGGGGAACAATGACCTCTTTTTTCCTGGATAAAAAACGTTTGTGATGTGGTGTGCCACGTAGAAGGATTTCCTGACTACTGTGGCAATATGATTATCAAAGGAGAGACTATTGTGCACCTGTGTCCCAAGGTCTCTTATCACACTTTTGGTGTTAAGTAGACTACCACCTATGTGGTAGCTCATGGGTGCAGAGTTTTTACCAAAGGGGATAAAAATGCACTTTTTGGCACTGAGCTTGAGGCCATGGCTTTGACACCAGGCATCTTTCTCAGTGAGGCCCTTTTGTAGGATGTCCATATCGTTAGGAGTTTCAATTATGGCTCCTAGTTTGCAGTCATCTGCCAAAGACCTTCTGTGTTAGCCTGTACTTCAGAAAAGTAGATACCAAACATGAGAGGACCCAGGACTGAACCGTGTAGTACTCTACTTGTCACTGGTCTGAAGTCAGATTTGGAGTTTGCTACTTTCACAGTGAGGGTTCTGTCAGTGAGCCAGTTGGCAATCCATCTTGTAACATAGGGATTTATACCTAGTTTAGTGAGTTTATCTATAATTCCAGCGTAGGGGATGGTGTCAAAAGCTTTGGCGAGATCTAAATAGGCTGTGTGAAGCACCTTTCCCCTTGTCTATGGCTTTGGTGACTGCTTCAAATAAGTCAGTCAGGTTTAGTAGACATGATCTGCCTTTTACAAACCTGAACTGGATGGGGTCAAGCATTTGAAGATTACCATTGTCTTTGTTTATAATTTCCATGATGATACATTCAATGGCCTTTCAGACCAGGCTCGTTAGGCTAATGGGGTGGTAGTTCTCAGGGTCCATGGTTGCTCTCACTTTGTGGAGTGGGATAACCATTGCTGTGCACCATTCAATGGGCACAAAGCCTGAGGTGAGGCTATGACTGAAAATGTTTCTTAGGTGGGGTGCCAGTTCATTCTGTAGTTTATTTAGAATGCAGCCTGGGATGTTGTCAGGTCCCATGGATGCTGTCTTCTTGGCTTTGGAGAGTGTGTTTTTTACCTGTGCAGCCATGATTACAGGTACTTTGCATTCTTCTGGTATAGAGATGGGCCCTTTAGGGGGTCAGGGGGTAAAGTTAGCACTGAATCTATCTGCCAGGATGTTGACAATATCTGTTGGTTCTGTATATTTAGTGCCATTGTGCTGTAACTCAGAGCAGGTCTGAGTGTTGTCATTGAGATTCTTGACATAGCTATAGAATGCTTTGTGGTTGTCTTTAGAATCAGTGGCAATTTAGTTTTCATAACTAGCTTTGGAGGATTTTATGAAGGATCTCAGCTTCTTACTGAGGCTAACCATGGAGTTCTTCCAGTCATGGGATTTTACACTTTTTTGCAACAGTTTCTTTCTTCTGTTGTAGAGTTTGTTTATGGCAGGGGACCACCAGATTGGCTTCCTTTTTTTGGAGGATAGCATCTTGGTTCTGTTATGGATAACACGATCCATGCACTCGTGTAAGTGCTTATAAAGTGCATTTGTGTAGGATTCAGCAGTCGTACCTCTATTGTCCTGCATGGGTGTTGCGAAGTTTGCCACTTCTGTCTTAAGAACCATGAAGTTGGCTTTGGAGAAATTTTTTACGGTGGTTTCCCTAATGGGGGGTGTGGACGGCATGTGGATATCTAGGCTGATTAGCTTGTGGTTGGATCTGACCAATGAGAATTGACCTCTGGTGTGGAACACCGGTCACCCTTGTTGGTAATGACAGGTCTAGGATATTGCTGCCCCTGGTGGCGGTGTGGATAAGTTGATCCAAGGTGTTGGAATTTATGAATTCCAGAAAACGTTGAGCAAAGGAGTTTGTACATGAGTAGTTTTCCCAGTTAATGGTGGGGTAGTTGAAATCGCCAATTATTAGGGTGTTGAGTTGTACCCTAATATTTTTCAGTGTATCAAGAAATGAGGAGTGGGAATCCTGGGGCATGGTGGTGGATCTGTAGCAAGTTACAGTTTGGATTGCGGTCTTGCCCAGAGTCAGTTGCACTTGGATAATCTTGGATGCATTATGCTGAGCAACTAGCCTGGAAGTGTGGATATCCTTAATGAATTTGGACATGCCTCCATCTTTAGTGTTTCAGTCCAGGTTATCTGGCAGAAAGGTGTGGTATGAATTATAGCCTGGTAATGCAGGGGTGCTCTCTGGAACCTTGAACCAGGTCTCTGTCACTGCACAGATGTCGATGTTCTCCATTTTAAGGAGTGCCTCAAGTGAATGCATTTTGAGGTTTAGATTTCTAGCATTGAGTAACATTACCATCAGATTTTGCTTACTTGTACCTGTTACGGTGGTGAATTTGTCATTTGAACCTTGCCTAAAAAAGGCGCTATAGGGGTAGCAAGAGCTTTAGCCAGTATCCGGAATCCCACGTGCGACAGGTGCAGGCCATCTCTGGCAAAGCATTGTGGTCTGTCGATTATGTCATCCCAGGCAGACAGATACTGGATCCCCTTAGAATGACACCAGAAGCTTAGCCAATTGTTGAAGTCAATCATTTTGTCCTTGTACTGTGGTATCATTCTGGGTGATGGCAGGCTGCTACTCAGGGCTAGGGTCATACCTGCCTGGGCTACAAGATCGGAGAGCTCTTCCAGATTTTTATTGAGAGCCTCCACAAATGTAGGTGTGTGTTTTGTGTTGCTATGTGTGTGTTTTGGTGGTGTGGGTTTTGAGGGACAATTTAAACCCAACACCAACCTTACCCTACTTCAGTAACAGCTAGTTTATCTCTACATCATTTATTATCCTTCCCTCTTTACATAACATCTCGTTTTCTCACTTATTTCATTACAAAATATTCCAATTACCCCCACCTTCTTTGTTAGAGTTAAACTTAAACATCTTACGCAAAGATCTTTGCTCACAAACCCAACCCCATCAGACACCATCATCTTGCTAGCAGGTGACATCCACCCTAAACCAGGACCATCTATATCACACCTAGTCTCTGCTCAAACAATCCACCCCCAACCCAACTAATCACTACCCCCACCCACACTGCATCCCCATTTCCTGCATCCATTCCCCCCATTCTCCCAAAAACTTGTATATTCTATCCATCGATGCACAAACCTTATTGAATAAAGTTACTGACCTTCATGAATGGATCTCAAATTATACTAGCACTATCAGAAACTTGGCTTAAACCTCATATCCCTAGTAAATCAGATATTCTACCCTCTGGCTACAACATCTACTGACTAGATAGAACCACAAAAAAGGTGGAGGTGTGGGAACCTTTACTGTGACCACCTGACCGTCTCTCTCCTATGACTTCCACCCTGCAGACATCCTAATTCTAAATTGCCACCTAAACAATCATAAAAAAGTTCAATATCACCTCAATATATATCCCACCTGGTAAGAGCATCCCTATCATTGAAAACATACTTTCCTGGGTGTCATAAACTATAGCCTATGAAACTATCCTAACTCTCCTGCTAGGAGATATAAACATTGATTGGAATACCCTTGATACCAACTCCCCTGCCCAAAGCATGAATTTGTTCAGCTTTACTCAGCTAATTACTACCCCTACAAGACTTAACAAAAACTCTAACAATGGCACAACACTTGACTGGATCCTAAATAGTGACCTCCATCTTTACCATAACCTAGAACACTTCCCAATGCCTTGGATGATCACTTACCCATCAGTATACAAAGATATACTCCCTAGCTAAATAAATCACACTACACAAGTTCTGCTGTAAACTCACTGACCTCAACCCCTCCATTCAGTATGATAGACTGTCTTCTATTAATTGGTATAACCTACACTCACTTCCTCTCAGTGATGCTGTACTCAAATTCAATCACATCTTTCTTTGCATACTCGACTCACTAGCACCCCCTTGCAAAATTAAGAATAAAATCAAACTATTCCCCTAGCTCAGTAAAGATACTTGTACATCAATGCACAAAAGCGACTCCACCTGGAAAAAATGGCAAAAAACCAAATCCCCCATTCATCACCAATTATTTAAAGAAATGAGAAACCACAAAAAAAAAACAAATATATAATGATAAGAAAGCATTCTACTTCAAGGCACAATCCACTCATCAATGCAACCCCAAAAACTTCTGGAGAAATATCAACTAATTTGTTCACCCCGGTAAACCTCAAACTCCTAACATTGCAGACCAAAATACTGCCTCTCTCCTTAACCAGGTTTTTATTGATAGCATTAGCAAACTAAGAAATGCCAACCCCAGCCCCCCTCCAAAATAAACAGTACCTCAAACCACAAATAATGAAATATATTTTGCTCTCAACCCTGTCTCAACTTCCTACATAAAGTCTCTCCTTCTAAAACGTAAACCTTGCTCTCCCTCTGCTGATGATCTACCCCCCACTTTCTCAAACTAGCAGCTAGCACTATTGCCTATCCAGTCTCAAGAAGCCACTGTACCCAACATCTGGAAGTATTTCTATGTGATTCCCCTTCACAAAGGTGGCAACTCCACTGACTCCTCCAGTTATAGACCCATTGCTATACTATCCCCACCATCCAAAATTCTTGAAAAATGCTTACATAACCAGATACTGAAATTTCTCATCCATAATAACCTTCCGCTGGAGATAACAACAAACTGGTCTCAGGTCTGTTCTTAAACCTTAAAAAAGCATTTGACACGGTATCATACTCCAAACTACTAAACTAACTGGCTAACTTAAATATTTCCACCTCAACTCTCTCTCTTGGTTCTCCAGCTCTCTCACAGACAGACTGCAGTCTTCTTGTTCTACTTTTCTACCCACACACACTGGCACACCCCAGGACTATATCCTGGGGCCCCTTCTTTTTAACATCTTTACTAATAACCTCCATTCTTCCACTACCCTCTCAACCTTCATACAATACGTCGACGACTCTCCTCTGATCATATCGATCATATCCTCAAACTCAGCGTCACAACTTCAGACACGTACACAATAATCTGTCCTTTCAGTTGAAAGCTGGCTAAATGGAAATCAGCTTGTTTTGAATCTTTAAAAAAAAACTCCTTTTCTTTCCCCCAAGGCCAGTGATCACCTTAAGCTCTCCTTCGCCATGCCTTCCCTAAATAAAATCATCATTAATGTTGAAACCCATACAAAATTACTAGGAATGCCAACTGACAACCAACTAAAATTTGACTTACACATCTAGCAATCGATTAAGAAAACTAATCAAAGACTTGGCCTTCTATATCACAACAAAAAATTTCTATCTTGCGATTTCAGACTCTCCCTGGCCCAAGCCTGTCTACTTCTTAGCCACCTCTATGGAGCCCCAGTTCTTACTAACCTTCAGTTCTGCCTGCTCTCCAAACTGGAACCAACTTACAATAAAAATCTCACAATTTGCAGCTAACTTACCTACTTCCACCCACCATTGCCTTGCTGTTAATAAACTACACTGGAATGAACGTCCCCATCATTTCAGATTATCTCGACTCTTTATAGCCCACTTCCTTCTCAATAAACCCATGGCTTGTCCCTCTCTCTCTCCAGTCTAGTCACTTACTATACCTTTTCCCATCCCTTACATAGTACTGACAAATTCCTTCCCCAAACTTATAGGTCCAAAATGAACATTGACAATCTTTTATGTAAATCCTCCATAACAAAATTCTGGAACAACCTCCCTGCAACTTTATGTAGCATTACACACACCAACAACTTCAAAAAAAAGAACTAAAAACTTTCTCCGAAAACTTGGTTATGCCCCTGCCAAGACCCTACTTAATTACCCCTCCTGATTCTGTCATCTGTCTGTCCCACGTTTGAGCAGCAAGTTTTCTGGTTCTTCTCTAGTTAGATCATGGTATTGAACTATATAATCTGTATGGAATGTACCATGTTTACATCATTATAATTACTTGTTTATTATTATGTTTCTTTTTTTATACTTTTACAAAACTGTGCTATCCTACTATGTATATATTCTGTGAAATTGTCTTTGTTACTTTTTGTGAAACCTATTACTGTAAAATTGTAATTATTTTTCTTGGAGCTTTTCTCCTCGGGTCTCCACTGAAAATGGACGTGTGCTCAGTTGGACCAACCCAGTTAACAAATGTGAAATAAATAAGGGTCAGCTCCCGGTATTTTCCCCAGTCCACCTGATGAATCTGGGAATCTTAGGGCAATGTAGCAATTGCCTCATGTACACTGACAACCCTCTCCTCCTACCACTCAACATTACAACCTGTGAGAGATGCACTTATATAGCTAAACTGGAAGCCAAGCTCACTCCAGCCAAGACTGTACTAGACAGTCAAGAGGAGAAGGTAAACACCTGCACCACACCACACTCAACACATAGTCCATCAATACCTACACCACCTAAATCCACACATAGTAACACAAAACACACACCTACAGCGGAGGCTCTCAATAAAAATCTGCTCAAGCAACAGAGACCTCCAAACCTGAAACACAAGCAACCACCATCCCCTAACACTACCCAAATGACACATAGCCCACAAAATCAGTGTGTCACTCAACCTCGGCCCATAAGGCAAAACAAAGTACCCAACACACTAGTCATAGGTGACTCTATAGTCAGGCACACTGATGTTCCACTCACCAGGCTGAACAAGGAGAAAATTACAGTCAGCCCAAGCTCTGTTCATACTTCTATCACTGGGTCCTTTTTTTAAAACACTGAACTAATAATGCTAATGCTTCCTGGACGTCAGACCATCTCAGGACTGTTCAAATCTGCTTTCTTGGGACATAGTCCCAAAAAAAAAAAAATTCTACTTTTAGAATTGTTGTATGTGGAGCTTTTCTCCCTGGGCCTTCTCTGAAAATGGACCTGTGTCCAGTCGGACTTTCCCAGTCATCAAATGTAAAATAAAATAAAATAAATAAATTGTCATATGCTTTTTCCATGTTTAGGCATGGCCATTTGGACTCTTTCCATATTTGCAGCTTCTTCACCACTCTCTAACTTACTGCAAACATTGAGTCAGTTTAATGCATGCTACTCATCTACCCCCTGACTTTCCCGTACCTTGCGCAGTCACTTATCAACTATCCTCTCAAGCACTTTAATACATTGTGATAGGACTTTGATACCTCTGTACTACCCTGCAGCTGTGAATATCCCCTTTCTTGTTGTACACTGGCACTAGAATGCTTGTCATCTAATCATATGAGACATGCCTCTCTCTCCATACTGCAGTGAGGGCCTGTCAGGATTCACACCCTTTGTTACTGAGTCATCCTGTTCTGAGTTGCTAGGAATGGTAGTAGACATATGCATTTGAACTAAACCGGAAGAGAAATAACTCACAGAATTGCAACCAATCAGAAAGGTAGTTAACAGGTTCATGCCACATCTCCAAATGTACAACTGGTGCACCAGACGCAATGCATCATGGGTTAGGTAGTTCTTAATGACACTGTGCTATATTACATATCCAGTGATGCTAGTGTACACACATTTTAACATCACAGTACTCTCAGGAAATTTTTTTTCACGTAATGCACTCAGTAGACTGGTAATATCTGCTCCAACTTCATCTGAGCCTTCCATTTCCCTGACTTCATTTTCCCTAGCACACTTGCATTTTTTCTAAAGATCTAGATTCTAAAGGTCTTCAGATAAAGAGCTTCTCTCTATATCCAAAGCCTCTAAGACAGCTAGACAAAGCCTCTACTCCCACTGTGTTGCTAAGGCATGGAACTCTCTTCCACATACAGGAAGAACTACTACTACTAACCTAGGTGCCTTTAAATCTATTTTGGAACAACACTTGATCAACTGCTGGCTCTGCCCTTGCTCTGATACAGGCTAATCTCTTCTCCAACTCAGACAAGACTGAATCTCTTTTTTACTCTATTTCCATCTGTACTTCATCATTCTTGTATTATCTACTTGTATATATTGTAATATTGTGTTTTCTTACTAATACTAATGTCTAGTTTCCATCTGTCTCATAACGCTCATAACATTGTATCTGCTTACTTGTAACTCATGTAATTTTGTGTTATCTGCATAAAGTTTGTACATTCTCTGCATGTATTTTTACTGTTGTCTGTATAACGTTTTGTACACACTCTTTATGTAACTTTTATGTTATCTGTATAAAGTTGGTATACTCTCTGTATGTAACTGTAGCTTTTCTTTCCATGCCTCCACTGAAAATGGGTTCTTTCTGACCTAATTGGACTATACTGGTAAACAAATATTGAATAAATAAAAAAATAAATAAAGTGGGTCCTCCAGTTTGTTGCTTTGCAGGCAGTACAGGTTCTGTGGGGTTTTCTTCTTTAAGAAGTTTCTAGAAGTACCATTACATCTTCCCTTAATGACCTCTGGAATAGTGAACAGATTGTTACTGTTGTTGCTGGCATCCCTTATGAATGGGGTGTATACACACACACACGCATATATATATATATATATATATATATATATATATATATATATATATATATATATATATACATATATATGGGTAGTATAAATGGGTCTACTTCAAATAAATGAAATTTCAATTACCTGAAATTTAAATGATTGAAATGATAACACCTAGGATGCATTTTCAGCGAACACTTACAACACCAATATTTTCACCAGGGAAAGGAGGCAGTCGGTCAATGGACAAAAAAACAAACCGAGTCATATCAAACCCACCCAAGTGGGGGGCTTTGCCCCCTTCATGCCTCCTACCTAAATATACAAACTCAGAGACTGCACTACAGTTAGGAAAAGGGCAAACTTCCGAATGCTGGCAGACTGCTTCCTTTCCCAGGTGAAAATATCAGTGCTGTGAGTGTTTGTTTAAAATGCAAGTTCAGTGTTATCGTGTCAATCATTTAAAATTCTGTTAAGTGAAATTTTGTTTATTTGAAGTAGACCTAGTAAAAATATAGTACAACAAAAAACCAGGCTTAAATAGTGGGAAGTATACTTGCTGTGTTCAGTTCAAGTCAGTCACAGAAGGTAACCAAATGTTCCACAAAGAGAAATGAAGCTGTAAACTATAAACTGCTTTACTTTGCAAACTCTTAATCCAATAAACAAGAGTCAAAATCACCATAGAGTGTTCATTTGAACCTACTCATCCACTGGGCAATAGCTTGTAGAAAAAACACGCAGCCAGCATGTAAAAATAAATCCAAGCGTCCAGTAGAAACCACGTTTATTAGAATAATTAAATTATTTTAATTATTTTAATTATTTTAATTATTTTAATTTTTTAAATTATTTTAATTATTTTAATTATTTTAATTATTCTAATAAACGTGGTTTCTACTGGACGCTTGGATTTATTTTTACATGCTGGCTGCGTGTTTTTTCTACAAATTATTTTAATTATTTTAATTATTTTAATTTTTTTAATTATTTTAATTATTTTAATTATTTTAATTATTCTAATAAACGTGTTTTCTACTGGACGCTTGGATTTATTTTTACATGCTGGCTGCGTGTTTTTTCTACAAGCTATTGCCCAGTGGATGAGTAGGTTCGAATGAACACTCTATGGTGATTTTGACTCTTGTTTATTGGATTAAGAGTTCGCAAAGTAAAGCAGTTTATAGTTTACAGCTTCGTTTCTCTTTGTGGAACATTTGGTTACCTTCTGTGACTGACTTGAACTGAACACAGCAAGTATACTTCCCACTATTTAAGCCTGGTTTTTTGTTGTACTTTACCAGTTTTGTTTATTATCAGGCGAACAGAGTGTAGTGAGCACTATTCTTTGTTTTTAATCTAGTAAAAATATAGATCTTTAATGACATCTGTTGACTACCACCTTTATCTTTTTGTCATACCTTTAAGAAGCTAGAAGAGGTTCTCTGACACTTTGTTCTTTTTCATTGCAGCTTCTCTCTTAGCCTGTTTGTTAGCCGATCAGTATTCCCTCTAAGCATGGCCTACCTTTTCTAGCACCACGTTTTCCTGAACTACTTCTTTCTTTTGATAATTTCCTTCATTCCACTGTCAGTTTTCCTTATATACCTTATTTTCATACATGGCTCAACTGCATATTTGTGTGTGTGTGTGTGTGTGTGTGTGTGTGTGTGTGTGTGTGTGTGTGTGTGTGTGTGTGTGTGTGTGTGTGTGCGTGCATGTGCATGTGTGTGTGCGTGTGTCTGTGTGCATGTGTGCGTGTATGCGTGCGTGTTTGTGCGCGTGTGTGCGTGTGTGCATGTGTTTATGTGTATGTGTCTGTGTGCATGTGTGTGTGTGCGCGCGCGTGCGTGTGTGTGTATGTGTGTGCATGTGTGTGCGTGCATGTGTGTCTGTGCGCATCTGTGTGCGTGTGCGTACGTGTGTGTGTGCGTGTGCGTGTGTCTGTTTGCATGCATGTGTGTGCATGTGTGTGTGCGTATGTACGTGTGTGTGCATGTGAGTGTGTGCGTGTGTGTGTGCGTGTCTCTGTGCGTGTGCGTGCATGTGTGTGTCTGTGTGCATGCATGTGTGTGCGTGTGTGTGCATGTGTGTGTGTATGTGTGTGTGGGTGTGTGCGTGTGCCTATGTACGTGTGCACGTGTGTGTGCATGTGTGTGTGCATGTGTGTGTGCACGTGTGTGCATGTGTGCATGTGTGTGTGCGCGTGCATGTGCACGTGTGTGTTTGTGTGTGTGCATGTGCTTGTGTGCATGTGTGCGTGTGTGTCTGGGTGCATGCATGCGTGTGTGTGTGCACGTGTGTGTGCACATTTGTGTGCGTGTGCACGTGTGCGTGTGTGCGTGTGTGTGTATGTGTGTGTGTGTGTGTGTGTGGGGGGGGGTGTGGGGGTGTGTGCGCGTGTGCGAGTGTGCGTGTGTGTATGTGTGTGTGCATGTGTGTGTGTGTGTGTGTGTATGTGCGTGTGCTTAACAAAGTTGTTTTTGCCCTGAATTCGGAGCATTGTCATGGCAGTCCAAGCAATAATACAACAATCTTAAAGGAAGGACCTATGTGCGAGTGTGTTAAGTGAGAATAAAAATGAATGGTGATTGCAAACTATAGCCAAACAATTCAGCTTGTTCATGTATAATGGGTAATTAGCAAGTTTAATGCAGTATCCCACCTTGTTACCGAAAGAAAGTTCCGAAGAAGGTGACTGATAAATGACTGCACAGAGTAGTTGAAAGTAAGACAGGTGGGGGAGCAGTTTGTATGAAGATAAGAATGCAGTACAACCAACATGATGCATGTAGTCAGACAGATATTTCAGAAGAAGCTTTAGATGAGGAAAAAGTCCAACTGGGCATTCCTGGATTTGGAGAAAGCATACAACAGGGTCTCAAGAAAGCTGATTTAGGCAGTTCTCAGTTTGAAGTCCTAGGAAACGGGGTGGTAGAATTACTGCAGATTATGTACAATGACCCACTGACTCAAGTATGAACAGAATTCGGTCTCACAGAGGGATACCCAGTAGGAGTGGGTATGCATCAGGATTCAGCTCTGAGTCCACTGCTATTCATATTTGCAATGGATTATATAAACAAACTGTCAGAGGATACCATATGTCTCAGCTGTCCAGCTTTTCACAAAATGTCCCAATTTTTACCTCATATTTCTGGTCTGCCTCTCAAAAAGTTGTAGTTTGCTGGCAAATAACTGAGGATTGAAGTCACTAAATAAACACAGACATTTCAGTTTCAGACATCATAACCTTCAGAAAATGCATACTAACACAAAATGTTATTTTAGTAACTTTCTAAGTTTATAAGAACGATATTTAAAATATTTCCCTGTTTTAGGTCTTTGTCCCTCATCATATTGGGTTTTGTTCGGATTTCATGTACTAAAAGGTTAAGAGGTATAGAGGAGACACATTAAAAAGTTGCCATATGCAGATGATGTAGCATTAAAAGGCAGACACTGAACAAGAACTTCAGCAAAGGATAGGGGAGTGGAATGGAAAATTGAAGGCACATGGGATGAAACTAAGTACAGATAAGACAGTTGTAATGGCAGCAAATTGGGGAAATCAGAAGAAGCTGATAACTGAGATTGAAGGGAAAATAATGGAACAGGTCAACAGCTTCAAGTATATGGGAGGGGTAGTTGAGGAGAAAGGAAGTTTGAATGAAGAGGTCAAAGCTAGAATCAGAGGGGCTGCAGCCAACTGGCACAGAGTGGCGGGGGTAGTGTGTGACAGAGAATGCCACAGAAGCAGAACAGTAAGGTATACAAAACAGTGGTGTGATCAGTACTACAGTATGATAAAAAACCTAGGTAGTGAAGGTAGAGTAGTTGAAGAATTCAGAGGTGATGGACACGAAATGCGTGAGATGGGTGATGGGATGCAGATTTTAGGACAAACCAAAAATAAGCACATTAGAACAAAAGCCCAATTAGCACTAATTGCAGAGAGTGTCAAAGACAGCAGATTTATGGTGATTTGGGCACATGTGCAGGAAACCACTAGAAAATCTGGTGAGGGATATCTTGGACAGATAGGAAGAAGGCAAGAAGAAATGAGGGCATCCAGCAAAGAAATGCATGGATTGTGTGAGACAAGACCTGTAATAGTCACGATAATAATCAAGATAAGCATTTGGGTAATTTCTTTTCTAACATTTCATGTTGAGAAACCACAATAGAGCTTATTTCCTTCAATAGGAACAATAGAACGATGCTAGGCAAGTGATGAAATTGGGACCGTAAGATGCTACATCATATAGACATTTAAGGGCACAAGCTTACATGCTCTTTCTACCCTTTCCAACTACTTAATAGTGCTCAGCTCCCCAGCTTAGGGTCATAAATAGTAACCCTAGAACCCTAGTATACATATTTGTATTGCCATCCAGTTATCAAGACTTCCCTTATAGGTAGTGCTTTTGTTTGACCTGTAGAAGTAATTTATTCCATAGGCCAGGAATACGTTCAGCTTATTTGTTGGTGTAGATTTGGGTCACAAGTGTGGACATTTGTAGAGCCACTGGTTTTGCTAGCAAATAGGTCAAATATTGTTGGGCCGTTCATAGTTCAAAATCAAGACATGGGTCACCTTGGAGTAATTGATAGGGAACTCAGTATAAAGAAAGTCATGCTCATCTATTGGGATAGTTGAAAGATTTAAGACCTTTAATTTTATTTAATTAAAAATCTTTGGGGCCTTTCCAGTTGAGCCCTATACTTGGATTTGTGCTTCCCAAAGGGGTTAATGAATTTGACGATGGGACTGATAAGAAAAAGACTACAGTGGTACGACAATTACACTAAACGTAGAATATATTTCATTGGAAATTAACTGTGCCAGAACAAATGATTTCCTGATTATGGTGGAAACATCAGGATCAGTACAGACAGTGCTGAACATAAAAATAGCCGAGTGTCTTATGACTGTGTCTTTCTGAAGAGGAGTACCATTTATAATATATGAGATGGGAGGCCTTTTTTGCCAAACACTACTATGCTGCATTTTTTATCAACTTCCAGGTTTGATCATATTCCAGCCCTTAATGGGACTGTTTAGTATTAGTGAGTAAACAGTGCCCAGCTAGCAGTAATCACAAAATGTGGACAGCCACATTTCAGGGATATTGGCTTGGATGCCTACAAAATGAACTCCAAACAGGAGAGGTTCCATCACTGTTCCCTGTGGTACTCCAGAAATTACAATGTGACTTTCGGGTAGGGTACTAGCAATTTTCACAACATGGGATCTGGTGGCTGGCCAGTTTGCAAGCTAATGGACAACGTTAAAGTTTGCATTAAATTTAAGTTTTAAGTTTGGCCTCAATAGGGTATAGTATCAAAATCCTTGCCCAGGTTGCTATAAGCAGCATGCATAAAGTGGCCACTGTCCACAGTCTCTGTAACCCTTACAAAGAAGCTTACAAGTCTTAGGATACAGGCTGTGTCCTTCACAATAGCAAACTAATTGGATTCTAGATCAGTTGCATTGTCTATATCTGCATAAATTAGTACTGCTTTAATATGTTCCATGGCTTTTCAAATAAAGCCGGTGACCTTGACAGGCCTGAAATTACCCAGGTCTCTAGAGGACCCACCATTGTATAGGGTAGTCACAGTGGTTGTTCTGCAGACATCAGGATCCAAACTTGTGGATAGGCTGATGCTGAACAGTTGAGATAGTGTGTATGTGGGGCTTATAAGAATGCAACCTGGTACGTTTTCTGGTCCCAGTAACCAAGCAGATACCTCAGGCGATGCAACCAGTATACCAGTTCACCAAATTATGCATAGTACATGCTTCTTTAAAATAAATCTTTTATTATTTTATTAATTAAGCACTTCTGTCTCTTAAAGATGCTTCATCAGAACTATTCCAGATATAAAAAAGCTTGAAAACCATGAGCCATACTTAAAGAGTCATCATACAGTGCTTGTAATGGGAATTAGTCAGTAACCCATTTCATATATCATAATTATGGTCACGTATATATTCACAGGCTCTCTTTTGAATGTGAGAGAAGTATGTTTTTTATTCTGGGTAATAGAGCAGGTTGACCACAACCCTAGGGAAGGACAATGGGAAACTGTATTAGAGTACTGTGAACTGCTTTGACAGTTAACCCTTCATGAATGTTAGCTCCAGTTTTAAAACTAAGGTCAGCTAAGCTTTAATTGCCCTTACTTTATCTACGCTATGGATCGATCCTACAACAACTTCCCCATTTTGATGTTATATTGCACTATATGACTTTGTTTAATTCTTGGTGTATGGCACAATTTGAATGATGGCTATTTGAGTATGGTTCATTAGTTTTTTATTTTAATCTATATTATTAATAAATATATTGGACTGAATGAATTTTAAAGGAAATTATGCAATCTTGAGTGATACTTTTAGATACCAATCACGGTGTATCCCTGGATTTCAAAATCTCAGTTTTTTATGTCTAGAATAGTTCTGATGAAGTCTCTTTAAGAGACAAAAGCACGTAACTAATATAATAATAAAACATTTCTTCTAAAGATGTGCGATTTAAGTGTGTTTTTGGTGAACTGGTATACCGGTTACATCCATTCGCGATATCTACTTGGTTTATGTTTTTTTAATACCTTGGTCTTTCTACAGAAATTTTTGTGGTTAATGTTTTCTGGTCCCAGCAGTTGGAAGGGTAGAACTTTGATTCACTTTCTTAATTTAGGGCTTTAGTGCATTTATTCGATTAAAGGGAAGAGAGGCTATCTGAATGACTATCTCAGACAATGCAGTGGAACTGACTACACGCAAACTCCTCCAGACAAGAGTCAGTTGTTTATTGAATAAGATGAATATAAAACACATAAGCACTTTCATTTCACTATTGGAAACTTCATCAGATCATGTCCAGATGAGTACCTATGAACTCCAGACTCTGTATAGGTGTAAGCTGAAATTTGTTGTAATTAACTGTTATTCCCAGATAATAACACAACTGGATCAATTAGTCCCTTGCCTGAAAAAGTTGATGCTTGGTTGGGACAGGTAGGAGACAGTTGGCTAGATTTGGAAACACCTAGAATCCCAGCAGTCTTATGTGAGCTGCCACCACTGCATGCCTTTGGTGAACATCCTGGAGACTGCGGTGAACAAAGGGCAGTGCTCTGAACTGATAATGACTGTCTCTCAGCTAGAAGCGTATGTATCTCCTGGAGCTTCTGTTCATTTTGATGGGATAGTATGCATCCTGAAGATCTGCAGAGCACATCCAATCTTCCTTTTGCAACAGAGATAAAAATGGACTAAACTGTGACCATCCAAACTTTGCATACTGAAAAACTGGTTTAACTTGTTGAGATCCAGAATCTTTCTCAAGTTTCTTGTCTTTTCTGGCACTAAGAAGAATCTTGAGTAAGTTTTAGACCCGCTCTGCTCTGGGGGGACCTCTTGGATGACTCTTTCTTCTAGCAACGTTTTATTTTTAGTGAAGCTGCTTTCCTCTGACTGGGGTGAACATTGGGGGTTTTCTTCATAACTGAGGAAGGGGTTAGGAAAATGGTATGGTATAACCTCTCGGTATAATCCTTTGCACCCATGAATCTTTTATGATAGACAGTCAGGCTGCCTGGTGCAGGGATAAACAACACTGACTGCCTCCAGAGAGGTACAGTCAGGACTCCCTTCAGGAGCACTGATAGGGCCTATCTGAGAAACAATCTCTAAAGCCTGGTTTCTGTGGACCACCTATACCATGAGGAAGGTGTCTTCCAATTTGATTTACCCCCTCTGCCCCTGGGGGAACTATCTTCACATGAGTCCTGGAAAGGGACTTGGGACTTCTTAAACCACAACTTTCTGCCACCTCATTGGTTCCTAGAGAAGGGCTTTTGCGGGCTAGAAAAATGTACACCAATGGCAGACAGGGTCTTTCCTTCTTGTTCACACTTGGACAGTGTGTCTTTAACCTTAGGGACAAACAGGGAAGATCTGTCAAAGGACACATTGATGAACAAACACTAAATCTTTCCACAAAATCATGCAAATGCATCCAGACATGTCTCCTGATGGCTATGCCTGAACTTGCTTCCCATGAGGTATCTTCTGCAGCATGGGAGATTAACCTCATAGATGCATTTGAGATAGATTGAAGGGTGGTCAACTGTGAGGAGATTCTATTTCCATTCTTGGAGGCTATGGCCCCAGAAAGAGATTTGGTATGCTTCTTGATTAAATCTCTTTGCAGTCTTGTAAAATGTGCCAAGTAATTCAGTGACCTAAGTGAAAAGGTTGCTGAAGCATAACCACGCTTCCCAAATCTGTCCAGTGCCCTGGACTCTCTCTTTGAAGGATGGACAGACCCATATATGTCCAGTGCCCTAGACTCTCTGTTAGAGGAATGGACAGAAGAACTCTGTTCTGCTAGTTCCTTCTTTGTAGCTGCAGCCACAACCATGGCATCAACAGGTCCTCCTTTGTTCCAGCTTGCACGATCTTTGGGAGGGGGGGGCAAAACTTTTATCCGGTCTTTTCGGTATTGGCTAAACTGTGTCTGGCTCCTTCCATGGCCACTGAGAGACTAAGCCAAAGATCTCATCAGCTGGGGGGGAGGGGTTACCCAAGAAGTAGATTGGCCAGACCAGAAAGCCTCCAGAAACACCAATTCCTCCTGGGAGGGGTTATCAGAAGACCATTCACCTTTTTGTTTCAAGAGCTCCAGGATATCTCCAAAGGAGACACCATCAGATGGTGATCTGGGTGGCTCCTTCCCCTCATCAAAATCAGTGTCCTCTGTGAGAGATTCCTGGGGGCAATCTAAGTGCCTCCTCTTGCATGTACTCTTTCAATGGACTTCCTCAGTGAGATGTTCTGGGGAAGTGTCGGAAGAGAAAACAATGCCCAACTGAAATGGCTGGAGGCTTATTTGGGTTGGCTATCCCAGTGGAATAGATGGTTGAGGCTCAGAATACAGAACAGCATGAGGCAGAGTTGTGTGATACGATAAGGGCAGGGATGTCTGTTCTCTAATCATGGAAAAAAACCTCTCCAGAACCTCAAAAGCAGAATGCCTAGGAGAAATACAAGTCAATGGCTGCTGCATTGGAACCTCTCGGATCATCAGCTCCTGCAACCACATCAGTGTGCCACCTGAGCAGGCAGTCATATTTGAGATCTCCATCACCAAGGCTCTGAGGAGAAGAGATGGCTCCAAAAGTTTTGGAGTTGACTGCAAGCCACCAAATTTGGCAGCAATGCTTCAGTGCCAACTGTCTTCCACCTCCAAAACACTCAGTGCCAGTCGGCTGAGGAGAACCAGTGGCACTGAAGAGCAGTCATCAGATCCAAAGCAGACAGCCCCATGGATCTTGGATCCAATGGCTCCAAAACAGAAGGATGAATCAGAGAAGACACCAGAGGAGAAGTGGACAAGGGCCCAGAAGGGTTCAAAGCAGAGAGAACCCCCATCAGTTAGGTGTGCTCTGAGGAACTTTCTCATACTCCTGTGTGGGTCTGCTTTTGAAAGGCTTCTGGAGGATCAAAGAGAGGACATAGTGGAAGGAGGCCTAGAAAGCCTTCAAGGCAACTCCTCTAGGAAGGGAGAGGGGAGCTTGGATGGAATCAGATAAAAAAAAAAGGCAGTGGGGTACAGATCGGAGGAGACCTTGGTTTTTGAGTTGTCGGATCTGAGTTTTTATGAATCTTAGCAGGAGGGTCCACTGAAGGAGCCGAAGCTGAAGTTGAGAATTTGTCTGGAGACCTTTTCTGGGATACCTTGTCCTTAGTTAGAGTGCTAAATTTAGATTTCTCTGACTTTTTAGAGGGGATTTGAGCCCAGCCTCCAAAGATGGAGAAGGCAAGAGACCCTGCAGAACTAATTTATTCTTGCGGTCTGTTAAGGCCCTAGAATTAAATTTGGAGGAAATGGAATAGTCAACATCAAGATGCGGCAGACCTAGAGAATACACACATTTCCTGTGGGCATCAGAATTTGGAATCTTATGCCCACAGAAAACACAATTTTTATACACAGCAGGTTTGTCTGACATCTTAAAACTGCTACCAACAACTCGCAGCAGAAGACAAAAAGGTATTAAAAAATATTACCCTAGCAAAAGCTATAAGAAAACAATCTATGTATGTAGACAGAAATTTTGTTTTGAAGGAAAGAAGAGAAAGGAAGCAAAAGGAAGAACAGCTACAAATGGTAGAGTTTTTGTAAAGAATATAAAGAAAAACAGCAGTGTTAACAAGATAAGTATCATAACGGTAACTAAAAGTAATAAACGGAAGAAATAATTGACTAAGAACACTAAAATATGGCAGGGAGGAAGAAGGAAGGCAATTTATAAAACTTAATTAGCACATGACAAGAAAGTCTGAAGAAGTCTGAACACCACTCAAAAAATGCTCAAAAGCTAGGAATCTGTGTCTGATACTTAATGGCAGCAAATGAGATCTGACGTACATTAAGTTGGCAGGGTATTATGGGTAAAGGAAGGAGCTTGAGAGTTCTGGGATCTGATGATCTGGTAGAAGTGGACGAGCCATATCTGAGTCTCAGATGTGAACCCATCAGTTGAAGAATGAATGAAAATGACAACATCAGATGTGTAGTCCTCCCATGTCCAGTGAGGGCAGCCCTACAACTGCAGAGGATGTGCCAGTACCTTGATCCTTAGTGGCTTTCTATGAATGTACACCAGACTGACCAACAGCAAGAGATGGGTGATCTGAGGATGACGTTTTAGCTACAGCAGACACCCACCAGCAGCTAAGGCAGTGATGGAGCCAGCAGGACACCCAAGGACCCCCTAAAACATTCTTCTTTTTGTGGATACTAGAAGCAAGAACCACGTAGTCTGAATATTGATTATTGTTTCATGTTAGAGCTGGGAAGGAGAGCTCACAAGCAGGAACCAGGGCCTAAGTGAGTTAGTAAATCTTCTGACAGGAAAATTAAGGGTCTGAGGTAAAATGTTCAGTGACAATCACCAAAAGCACCAAATTCTGCCCCCTCTACACACACAAACAGACTCACTCTACACAAACAGGTAGATTATGTTAATAAGAATAGATTTTTAAAGAGTTTTGTCACTCAAGCATTACATAAATAAAAATTCCCTCAGCAACATGACAGTTCCACAAAAAAGCATTTTCTAGCATAAAAGAATGAAATTAAAAGGAAAATTGTTTGCACAGAAACATTATGTAGTGAAGCTTTTCCAGAAAGGGGAATCCATTTATCTGTACATGCCTGAAATGATCACTAGCTGAGAGTCAGATCCACAAACTTTTACCTCAAAACCTTTAATTTCTTGTCAGAAGGTTTATTGACTAACTCAGGTTTCATTACCCACGTGTGAGCTCTCCTTTCCAGCTTGAACAGGAAGTTAACTTGTACAGGAAAGTGAAGCGGAAAGAAAAGTTAGTCAGACTGCAAACTCGACATGCTGTGTTTACGTGAACAGCCCCAGGATGTAGCATGTATTGATACAAAGCACAATGCTGCACACGGATCACAAAACCCTCGTATTATCAGTTCCATGGGCTAGTGAAACAAATCAATGAAATAACACAATATTGGCATTTAGGGTACATTTAATTTATGATTTTATTGAATCAAAAATTCTGATTAAATAAAAATTATGAAAACTAGATTTGTGTTTCTGATATTAGTGCTGTGTGTTTTAAATAGAAATTATTTTTAATAACAGCAGCAAAGTTTATAGAAACATTTCTTAAGAGCAACATGGAAGCTTTTTAAATGAAACTGTAAGTGCTTCAATACAGATGACTTATCCATATGATCAGCTGCATTACTGTCAGTGTCTGTATCTACTTTCTTCTCTTTGTGGTAGACCAAAACTTCTGTTTCTGTGATAGAGGATTTAATCTCACTCCCCACATCTGTCTTGTCCTGACTGCAGGGTACAACATCTTCAGTGTGTTCAGTGTCTAGAGCAGCAGTACTTCTCGCACTGCACACATCGGCCTTGTCCTTACTGCAGGGTACAACATCTTCAGTGTCTTCAGAGTCTGGAGCAGCAGTACTTCTCTCACTGCCCACATCAGCCTTGTCCTTACTGCAGGGTATGCCATCTTCAGTGTCTTCAGAGTCTGGAGCAGCAGTACTTCTCTCACTGCACACATCGGCCTTGTCCTTACTGCAGGGTACGACTTCTTCAGCAATGCTTTTCTCTCTGTACATGAGTGCCATGTCCTCAGTGCAGGGGATGTTGTGTTCATCATCTAAGACAGTGGTGTTTCTCTCAGTGCCTGCAGCAGCCAAGACCTGACTACAAGCTATGATGTCTTCAGCATTCTGGACAGTGGTACTTCTCTCACTGCCCACATCAGTCTTGGACTTACTGCAGGGTACGATATCTTCAGTGTGTTCGGTGTCTGGAACAGCGGTACTTCTCTCACTGCACACATCTGTCTTATCCTGACTGCAGGGTACGGCATCTTCAGTGTCTTCAGAGTCTGGGATAGTGGTATTTATCACACTGCCTTTGACCTGATTGCAGGGGATAAAATACATTATTAATGTTAATCTCACTAGGAACGAGTTGATGGCTTTAAAATGTTTGGAAACAGATAGGTTTGTTATAATAAAACCAGATGATAAAGGAGGAAGTGTGGTAATGAAGGATGATCTTTATGAAAGAATGTGTCTTGTTTTATTGAGTAATACATTAGAATATCAGTTGTTAGATGATCATCCACTACAAGAAATTCAAAATGGTATTGTGATGCTACTGAAGGACTTGGTTAATAGGGGTGCATTATCAGACGTACTGATGGATGTACTAGTAGATAGGAGTGCATTATCAGACGTACTGAGGGATGTGTTAGTAGTATGGAAACCTTCTATCCCATTATTTTATGTACTACCTAAAATCCATAAAAATAAGGTGAGTCCTCCGGGGAGATCTATTGTTTCTCAGGTGGGGGAGTCCCATGGAAAGGTTTTTAATTTTGTGGACAAAATTCTTCAGCCTTATGTGGTACATCTTCCTTCGTACATTAGTGACACACATTTTCTTAGAGAGATTAAAAAGGTTAAGTGGCAGGAAGGGTAGTTTTAGTGACTGCCATTGTAAATAGCTTGCATACTTCTATTGAACATAACTTCAGATTGGAGGCTATTGCTCATTATTTAGTGGATGTTAATGGTTACTGAGTGTGTGAATATTGCTACTTTTATTTTGACTGATTTTCTTTTGATGGGAATTTCTATAGGCAATTAAGAGGCACAGCTATGGGAGCTAAATCTGCTCCCAGTTGTACCAATTTATTTATGGGAAGGTGTGAGGAAATATTTTTGTAAAGAGAGTCATATTTTGTTGATAATGTAGTTTTTTTATAAATGTTACATTGATGATTTATCTTTTATAATAAAGGGTTCTCAGGAACAGTTTGATAATTTTATACAGGTAATACATAAGAATTATTTTTGGTTTATTATTTACATCGAATATTCATAATAGTAGTATTCATTATTTAGATGTGATGTTGTAAAGCCTAAATGCTGAGATGTATTCCACTTTAAATAGAAAAAAAATAACTTTTCTAAATACTTTCTTATGTGCTTCTAGTGCACAGCCTGGCCATTTGATGTGGTCTTTGCCCTGTGTTGAATTCTATAGGGCTAGAATGTTAGGTTCAGAGGAGGTTAAATTCCAAGAAGTGGCCATGGACATAGTTACTAGACTATCATCTAGGGGTAATAACTATAATCTTCCTATTGCTACACGCTAGGAGGTTCAGGCTGTGTGCAATAAAGTTGATTGGAAAGATAAATATGGTAGATATGTTGATAAAAATAAGGGGTATCAGGAAGACGTGTATTTTGTGACACGCTATGCTCCATTTATTGAAGGAGTGTCACGTATTTTGAAGAAATACTGGTATATAATAACATCAGATGAGATATATAAAAATATGACATTGAATATTTCATTTAGAAATTCACCCAGTATTGGGAATAGGCTTGTACATACAGGGATAAGGAGTGAGACTGCAGATTTAAAATGTAAGGGCTGTACAACTTGTAGGTATATAGGAAAAGAGGATACCTGCATAATTAATGATTATTTAGGGTTACAGGGCATTTAACTGTTATCAGAAGATGCTAATATATGGCTTGGTCGCTCCCTGTAATAAACTCTATATAGGTAAGATGATACATCAGGTTAGGGTGAGAATATGAGAGCATATTAGAGATGTTAAAAATAATTCCCCTATGAGCCCAGTAGCATCACATTTCTCAGAATATCATAAGAGTGCTTCTGCTCTGTTAAATGTTTGCATAATGTTTGTATTTAAAGACAGTGAAAAAGAGCTCACCTCCGTTGTTGCCCTTTTGGCGGACATATTTTTGTTATCTGCCTTAGCAGGGGCTGTTTTATCACACCAGACGTTTCTGAGTCCTGCCATCGCAGCGTTTTCCTTTGCTCTTTTCTTATTTCGACCTCTACCAGTAAATTTACGCCCGTCAACTTCAACCTATAAAAAAAAAAACTCATCATAAACAATTGTCTGGTAAAGTTAAAAAAACATACAGTATTTGCGTTGATAAGGTTAGTATCCACGAGACGCTGCTATTTTCAGAGGAGAACCAAGGTGGCATTCATACTGCTGAAGGGTAAACTGGCCAGAACACCAGGAACATATCCCTTTTCCAAGGACGTCTGCTCAGTTTTCGCTATTTGCACCTGCTATTGCAAACTCCTCAGTCTTTCCAGAAGTTGTCAGATATGCCACCCGTTTATTATAATCTCATAAATGATTTGGACCAACCAGTAAAACCTGGTCTGATTTGTCTCATTCCATTTTGGTTTTCCACAAAAATAATAAAAATGCAGAAAAGATAAGCTGGACTCTAACTTTTATTTTTAACTGTTAAGATAAGCTGGACTCTAACTTTTATTTTTAACTGTTAAGATAAACTGGACTCTTACTTTTATTTTTAACTGTTAAGATAAGCTGGACTCTAACTTTTATTTTTAACTGTTAAGATAAGCTGGACTCTAACTTTTATTTTTAACTGTTAAGATAAGCTGGACTCTAACTTTTATTTTTAACTGTTAAGATAAGCTGGACTCTAACTTTTATTTTTAACTGTTAAGATAAGCTGGACCCTAACTTTTATTTTTAACTGTTAAGATAAGCTGGACTCTAACTTTTATTTTTAACTGTTAAGATAAGCTGGACTCTAACTTTTATTTTCAACTGTTAGAAAACCAGTTTTCAATAATATAGGCCTCATTGCTGTTTCAATCTGTGTTGGAATTTTCACTTTGTGCCACATCTGACTGATATAACACCACATGCGATAAGTATGCCAGACTAAATGATTTAGTCATGCGATCAAATATCCTGTAATTGACGCAGAAATCTTTTCTTTCTAGGTCTTTGCTGAAAGTGGACCATATGCACTCTGAACTTCCCAGTAAACCAAATAAATACTATTCAGCATACTGCTAGAGAAACCAACTAAAGTCTATTACTTTGGCACTGGCTAAAGCATAAGTTGCATTCTTTCACTGCATCCTGGAAGTGATGAACTGAAAAAGGCATAAGATATAAGGTTTTCTTTTACTCGCTGTGACTCACTGCCCTCTGTAATGCAGCCATTGGTATGAGCAAAGTATGATCCTTATGCTAGGCAAGGTTATTAGACAAACAGTCAAGAACGCTATGCAGGAAATTCTCACCCCTGCCAAAAGTTCCTGTTCTTCTTCACTGTTGGCACAGAGAACATGTGGATTCCTGTACCAGCAGCCTTACTGCAGCGTAGCAGAACCAAGGTGGAATCCATACTGCTGAAAGAGCAATGAGGCCTATATTGATAGGAAAACTGGTTTTCTAACAGTTAAACAGCAAAGTAAAAATTATACTCCAGCTTATATTTTGCTACAATTTATTCTTTTTCTGGAAAAACAAAATGGAATGAGATAGGTCAGACCAAGTTTTACTGGTTGGTCCAAATCATTTATGGTTGGTGATCACAGAACTTTCACCAGAACCTTTGAAATGACACCAGAAGCAAGTTAAGAAATGTGTACCATGCAAGATAGGCTTTGCCTTATTTGCAACGACATACTGGTCACTAACTTTTGTTCCACACTAAAGGTGTCCATCTGGTTTTCACTAAAGTGAGTGCAATGCTAACAACTAGTGGAAACTGTATTGCAACCGATCAGGTCTCAACAAACACCAAGTCAATGAGGGAATAATGTATTTTACACACACACACGCACACATACACACACACACACACACACACACACACACACACACACACACACACACACACACACACACAGACAGACACACACACACACACACACACACACACACACACACATATATATATATATATATATATATAATCATAAACAGACAAACGTATCCTGAATGTTAGCCCAAAACATTTATAAAAAGTACTAGTCAGAGACAAAGTGATAAATATGCACATTACCTCCATGACATAGCACCTATTGTGACGGTCACCAGTCTTAGCCAACTCTTTGTATTCCAGCCCTTCTCATAGGCTATTCAATTCTTCTACAGGATTTTCCACACATTTTTCTACAACTTGTTTTAGAACCTTTAGAGGAGAGAAAAAATATATATTACAACTTTATTTTACACTGCATTTTTAAGATTTCTTAAAGATGCTGTAAGCACTGAGCACCTAATGCCATTCAATATGATGAGGACTATTACCAGGTCATGTTTGTATTTGCCAGAATGTATGGAAACAGCCCTTGTTACAGTCTGGGTCCTGACTGCAGAAAGACAGCTAAACCATCACCTCATTCTTATGCAGCCTGGCAAGGATAGTGCCCAAATGCCTGATAACAATCACCTATTTATGATACATTACATTGGGTGGGTGCAGTTTTAGTGGGTTTTAATGGAATCATATGTACTGAATAGGGGCATCTGAGTAAAGGTGGGTGTGCTCCTTTGTGAACTAATGGCTAAGGTTTCTATACTAAGCCCTTAGTCTTGAAGGCTTAAACAATGTTCTCTTACCCATAGCGCAACTTAATGTGGAAGAGGGTCTGTAGGTAGATAGGTGTGTGTGTGTGTGTGTGTGTGTGTGTGTGTGTGTGTGTGTGTGTGTGTGTGTGTGTGTGTGTGTGTGTGTGTGATGTGCTTACCAAATGTATTTTCAGCAGATATGTTAGCCACCAAGTTCAATAAATATTTACATCTCTCCCATACTGAATCACTGTGAAGTAGCAATGAAAGTTTTTTGTAAATATGTAATAGCTGTTATACTGCCTCACAATGCCTAGTGCTATCAGGCTGGCAGAAGAAGACTAAAGAGCTGACTGAGATTCTGAACCATTGTGAGGCATCAATAAAGGGTTCCTGATAAATATGAGGTACTTGTTACAATGCCTCAAAATACCTAGTGCTACCAGGCTGGTTACAGAAAGGCCTAGAGCTAAGATTCCAGGGTGGTCAGTGCAGCCAATGTGGTATGAGAAAACATGACAACCTAATAACCCCTACTCTTGGTATAACACAAAAAGGGTATAATGGATTGGCAATGAAATTGTGATAACACAGGATACCCCTAAAGGATGCAAGACTACAACATATGACTAGTGTAGAGTCTGGATGAAAAGACTAGAAAGACATGGAACAGTGACTGGAGACATTGGTGAAATGGGTTATTTTCAGAAAGGTGAAAAAACATTATTACAGTTTAATTGCTATAACAGCCATTATTTTGTTGATCATAACAAAGTGCATGTGTATTAAACTTTGTATTAAAATGACTGCCAGTCAGGTTTCTATTGTAACTAGTGTAGGTGGTAAAAACGTAACATAACCAATGGAGACATGATTTTTCCTGTAAGAAGTTTGATTTGAATTTTGACTGATTTTTTTTTTTTTTTTTTGGTTTTCAAAATAAAAAAGGGGAATTGATAGAATTATATAAAGTAAAACCGATTTTCCCTCATAGAAATGGCATGTATGTTGTTGTGTCTTTCGGCTTATCCCGGTTAGCAGTCGCCACAGTGCAACTCCGGTCCGCTAATGTTTGGTAGTGGATTTTTACATGCCGAGTTACCAGCCCTGACGCACAACCTTCAACAAAGGCACGTCCATTCACGCATGCCTCCACACAGAAGACGATCTAGCTGAGAATCGAACAGGACAACGTCTTGAAGTGAGGCGACAACGCTACCGCAGCACCAATGGCACGTATGTGATTTGTTAAAACTGCTTTTCTGACAGTAAGATCATGTATTGGTAAAACTGCTGTCTCTCATAGTGACAGTGTGAGGAACAGTAAAAAAAATACAAAGCTTGCAAATGCAGGAAGAAACAAGGATGTGCCTGCATGGCATACTGTAAAACAAAACGTGTTGTTGTTTCTCCTGCACAGTAACAGAGATTTCATGATCATAATAACAGTCTGATATATTTTTAGAACAGCATATGTTGCATTGGCTTAATAGAATGTACTTGTGTGGAACAAAAAAAATTATACTTCTGAACGTTTTGTAACAAATGGCATTAACAATAGAGGCTTGCTGAAATATCCTAAACAGCTGAATCTACACAGCATATTCAAGCTAAAGGGAAATAGCTAACAGCAAAGGTTCATAGGGTCATAGGTTCATAGGTGTGTACTTGGCTAATAGCCCTGGAGCCTTTACAATCCTAGCCCATAGAAGTGCCCTGGCATCATGCTGCCCAGCGATAGTTCCCAGTGCCTCTATCAAGTAGAGCCACAGGAGTGATCCCCGGGGTGAACTATCTATTACCCATCCACTCATCAAGATTTCTCTTGAAGAGGGACAGCAAGGTGCTCTGTTTGACATGTATGAGAAGTCTATTCCAGAGCATGGGCAGTCTCTGGGTTATGAACCTGTCCCTCCAGTATGTCCTGTTGATTGTGGTAATGAGGTTGTGGTCTCTGTGGAGCATGTACCTCCATGAAACATTCACCAAGGCCATTGATGAGGGGAAGGTGGTCCACACAGCCTACCTGGACCTCGCAAAAGCCTTCGATACAATACCCCACTCGGGCATTATAGATAAGCTCACCAGCTTAAATATAAACCCCTATGTCACTAGATGGGTTGCAAACTGGCTCAAGGACAGAACCCACATGGTTAGAATTGCTGGAGCCATGTCAGACTCCAAACCAGTTCCAAGTGGCGTCCCACAAGGCTCAGTAATGGGACCTCTCTTGTTTGGTATATATTGGCCAACAAGGAAGGACTGTGGCTGACCAAGTTCGCAGATGACTGCAAACTGGGCGCCATAATCGACTCTCCAGCCAACACAAGCATCCTCCAAAAGGGTCTCATAGAAACAGACAACGGGTGCCAGAGCTATGGCCTCATGCTAATTGCCAAAAAGTGTATAGTCATCCCCTTTGGCAAAAACAAAGTGCCCACAAATTACCACATAGGTGGTAATCCATTAAGTACAGAAGAAGTAATTAGGGACCTGGGGACCCAAGTTGATAGCAGTCTCTCATTTGACAACCACGTGGCCAAAGTGGTTAGAAAAACATTTTATATAGCCCACCTAACCATGAAGGGATTCACATCTAGATCAGGGGAGGTCATCGTGCCTCTTTACTCATCCCTCATCAGGCCCATAATTGAGTACAATGCCCCTTTTGGGATGTACCTTACCAGACACCTGCAGCAACTGGAAAGACCCCAAAAGTACCTCACCAAGAGGATCAAAGTGCTCAAACAGATGCCATATGCTGCCCGGTTAAAGAAACTCCAGCTCTACTCAGTGGCATATCATCTGTTCAGGGGCGATCTGTGCCTGACATATAAAGCCATGTCCAACCCAGAATTAATGGACATGCTGCACCTCAGAAAATCCAAATCCCATTTAGCTACGTGCTCCAAAGACTTGAACCTCAGCACTGAAATAAATAGGACATGCTGGAGGGACAGATTCATAACCCAGAGGCTCCCTTCACCCTGGAATAAAATCTCAATCCAGGTTAGGCAGAGTCCCTCATTGACTCTCTTCAAGAGGAATCTTGATGAGTGGATGGGAGATCGTAGGTTTAACCCGGGTATAACTTCTGTGTCACTGTTAGACAGAGGCACAGTATACTAACCTCGAAAAAGGGCATAGCAAAATTAATTTAAAATGGGTGGCGAAAGCCAAACACATTCTGGCTAGGCTTATAAATGCCCTAGGGCAGATAGCCTAGTATGAAACTATGAACCTATTTAGTGAAGCAAGATTGGGATTTCTTTAGATGTAGTGTTTCTAACAGAGCTGGGTCAGACATGGCTTTGTAATTCAAGCAGAGATCACCTCTAAGTAGGTGATATGAGACAGAGAATAGCTGGAGTCATTTGAGTCTGTCCATGTAGGACATGTGTTTAATGCCTAGGATCCTCTTCGTGAGGTACTTGTGTGGCCTCTCCATTTGTTGCAGATGTCTAGTGAAGTACATGCCAAATGGGGCATTATACTCAATGATTGGTCAAATGAGGGAAGAGTAGAGAGAGACAATGACCTCTTTCTTCCTGGATGCAAAACCTTTTTGTAATGAAATGTGCCACATAGAAGGACGTTCTGATCACAGTGGCAATGTGGTGGTCAAAGGAGAGGTAGCTGTCAATCTGCGTCCCCATATCTCTTATAATGCCTTCAGTGTTCTGTGGGCTCCCATCGATGTGGTAATGAGTGGGAACTGAGTTTTTACCAAAGAAGATGACGATGCATTTTTTGGCGTTAAGATTAAGGCCATGGTTTCTACACCAGTCATTGGTCTCAGGGAGGACTTTCTGTAGGATGTCTGCATCACTTGGGGAGTTAATAATAGTTGCCTGCTTGCAGTCGTCTGATAACTTGGTCAGCCAAAGTCCCTTTGTGTTGGCCTGGACCTCTGAGAAGTAGATGCTGAACAGGAGAGGACCCAGGACCAATCCCTGTGAGACTCCACTCATGACTGGTCAGCAGTCTGACATGAAGTCCACTACTTTCACACTGTGTGTTCTATCTGTGAGCCAATTTGCAACCCACCTAGTGATATAGGGGTTGATGCCTAGTGTGGTGAGTTTATCAATAATTCCTGAGTGAGGAATGGTATCAAAGGCCTTGGCCAGATCAAGGTAGGCTGTATGCACTGCCTTACCTTCATCCACAGCCCTGGTGACTGACTCAAAGAAGTCAACCAGGTTGAGCAGGCATGATCTCCTTTTCACAAAGCCAAATGGTGTGGGGTCTAGCGTTTGGAGATTTCTTCTACCTTTGTTAATCAAGTCCATGATGATGTGCTCCATAGCTTTACATATCAGACTCATCAGGCAAATGGAGTGATAATTCCCAGGGTCTGTAGTCACTCCTCCTTTATGGAAAGGGATGACTGAGGAAGTGTGCCATTTGGTAGGGACAAAGCCTGACGTGAGGCTGTGACTGAACAGGGCACACAGATGTGGTGCCAGTTCACTTTGTAGTTCATGTAGAACACAGCCAGAGTTATTATCTGGTCCCATGGAAGCTGTATTCTTTGTCTTGGACAATGCACCTTTAACCTGCGTTGCAGTAATGCTGATTGCCTGGCATTCTTCTGGTATTGTGATTGCTCCTTTGGGGGGTAAAGTTGGCACTGAATCTGTCAGCTAGTATGTTGGCAATATCTGTTGGCTCAGTATAGGTGGTACCATTCTGCAGTATCTCAGAGCAAATCTGGGTATTGCAGTAGAGGTTCTTGATATAGCTATAGAAGGCTTTGTGATTGTTTTTAGTGTCTGCTGCAAGTCTGCCTTCATAGCTGGCTTTAGAGGATTTGATGAGGGATCTCAACTTTTTGTTGAGGGTAATCGGGGAGTTTTTCGAGTCTTGTGACTTCACCTTTTTATGCAACAGTTTCTTCCTTCTGTTGTAAAGTTTATTAATGGCAGGGGACCACCAGATTGACTTCCTTTCTTGGAGGAGAGCATTTTGGTTCTGTTGGGTATGGCTAGTTCAATGCATTTATGTGCATGCTTATACAGAGCATTGGTTTAAGATTCGGCAGTCATGCAGCTCTTTTCCATTGGCATGGGTGCCGTGAAGTTAGCAGAAAAGTTACAACTATCCTATCAATGAGAGAACATTTTGGCATGCTGAGAACTGGTTTTCTCTAGATGAGCGCGGCTAACACAGCATAAAAAGTTACAGGTTATCCTATCAAGGAAAGAACAGTTGTGAAAGAACATTTCAGCTTCCTGAAGGAACTGTTTTTTTCTGGACTGAGACAAAAATGCAGACAGAAAGCTTCAATACAGGAAAAGAATGTTTTCATCAAGAACAAAGTTTTGAAACTATAAAAGTGGTGGTTGTAAAGACTTTCTGGTGGACAGTTGGTAATCTGAGTCAACTGAGGAAGTGCAGTGTACCTGACAGTTATATCTGTGTTATAAAAAAATGTTTATAATCTCACAGCAGTGCTTGGTTGCCTGGTTTCAATATATATGTCAGCAATTACAAATATACAGCTCTACAGTTTGTCGGTGTTATGCTACCTGCTGTTAATTTCAATTTTAACACTGGATACAATAAATAATTGCAGTTATACAAGTACCACACAAATGTAAATGTGGCAGTAATACATAGGAACAGTAAATTAATCAGTAATAACTGTTAAATTTAAAGTAGGATAATCTTTTCCAATAATTCCAAGTAGGAATTTCCACCACTGCACCTTATATGAAAAGGCACACTGCCTGCCTATTATTAACATAGCCAATTTTCTTCAAAATACTTTGATTTGCAAAACTCTAATATTCGGCTATTGTCCACTCTTAAATGATAACTTCAAATCAGAAAACAAAACTGCTGTCTTAAGAGCAGTCTAGAAAACACCATCACATTACTCAAACCTAGATTCAAACTGGCTATTGGGAAAAAAAAGACTTCTCCAAGGAAAGGACTTGTTATATGGAACAAGCTACCCACAGACATTAAAATTTTGAAAGTTCATGCATTCAAAAGAAATCTTATGCTGCCTTCACAAAACAAATCAAAGTGCACCTGCTTTCACAATGCTTGTGAAATTTACTAGCAATCACATACAGGAGTGTTTTCACCTGTATATATTGTAAACAAACTGCTGAGTATGTCATAAACTATTTGGAATTTTGTGTTAATATAAGTCGTTATATGCATTTATTCTTATGCACCAAATTTAAAAGTGAGTACAATGATTTTTACTATACTCTTGAATTCAAGTCAGGTCTGAAAACGTGAACAGACCAGCCCATCTACCTTGTTAACAAATTGCAAAAAAATAAATACTATAGAATATATATATATTACTTGCAATGTATGGAGGAGGAGAAAGTGAGGCAGCAAAGGGACAGGTGCAGAGGATTAATTTATCAGATTAGTACAGATTAAAGGCGTTAGTGTGAGACAGAGGCAGAGTTAGTGAAAGAGATTGCTTAACCACAGAGTGGGGACTAAGTTCATACAGTTTCCACTGGAGTGTGCACTGAAGAAACATTTGCATGTGATATCATTGAGAAGGATTATTTTTATGATGGCCATGGGATTTAGGAATGGGGACACTAAGATTGTGGGGTATAGTCTGTGGATGGATGCCCCTGCATCCCATGTGGTACCCCCACCCGAGGTGCAGTACTTCACATCTGACTTATGTAGACATAGTAAGTTTACATTTTTACAGCCATAGAGGAAAAATAAAATCATGCCAAATAAACAGAAGAACACAGGAAGGATTTTTCTCTTTAAGAAAATGTTATCACTGTGTTTAAAATTCAGTAAAATAAACTGAGAAGTTGAAATTCAACCTTCACACAGATAATCTACTAAACTGTGCACAAACAAAATCTTTACAATGTCTCTGTTAGAAAGGACCACACCCAATAAAGTATCCCTATGGTAATCTAATATTAAGTAACAAATCCTCCACTGAACTTTGTGTCAACGTTTGGGTATGATTTCTTTGTTTTAAAACACTACTATGCTACAATGCATGTTTTCAGTGAAATTAAAATGTCTCTGAGGAGCTTTAACTAAATTTTAGGTAAAGGATTGTAACATTCCCTCCAAACTGAAAGTACGTTTTGATCAGTAGGCATATATTAATTTGATCTTTAAAGATTAGCAATACATAACATTAACTGTGATGTTAGCAATGAGTAACTGACCTAAAATGAAAAAAAAAAAGATTTGCATCCAACCCATATGCTGTGCTTACTATCTTAACATTTTTGCATGAGTTAAATCTCAACTAGTCAGATACATCACATAATTGTGTGGGCCATTGTTTCAGTTATCCAACATTGAAATCTACTGTGAGGAAGCTCCCTGAAGCCATAATCTTACCTTTTCTGATAGACGGTGTTTATCTGTCTTCTGATGCTTCAAAGGATTTACCAATTATTTCAACCCCAACTGTAAACACTGGGGCATGTAGTGGCCCACTCTGCCGAATTAGTTTGAACTGCAGGCCAGGGAATTGCTCATTCAGTATCTCCACTGGACTTTTTGGTGACAACATTTTATTCTATAAACAAAAAATAAAAAAATTCAAACATTTCATCTTAAATTAGAAACAATTTCTACTAGGAACTACGTTAAAAGTAGAAAGGTTATGCCTACACCAGTCACAGCTAGCATCCTATTCAAACCTCTAAACTGTACAGATTTTGCAGAATGTCCAGTTTTTGCCTCATGTTTTATGTCTGTTTCTCAAAAAACTGTGGTTTTCTGGCAAATCACTGACAAATCATTGAGAACTAAAGTTAGAAAATGGCAGATGATTGCGTTTCAGACTTCATGTCCTTCATAAAAATTCATCCTAATGCAAAACCTGTTATTCTATCAACTTTCAAAGCTTGTAAGAGCAATATTTAGACAGTGTCCCTATTTTTGGGCTTTTGTCCCCCATTATTTGTGGCTTTGTATAAATTTCTTGCTCTAAGAAGTTAAGAGAAAGCTTTCCATGAACCATATATGGACACACACACACACACACACACACACACACACACACACACACACACACACACACACACACACACACACACACACACACATTTACACCACAGGGAAAACTGATACTTGTAAGCAAGGAAGCAGAGGAGCTCTCCGATCTTGTAGCCCAGGCAGGTATGACCCTAGCCCTGAGTAGCATCCTACCATCACCCAGAATTATACCACAGTACAAGGATAAAATGATTGACTTCAACAATTGGCTAAGCTTCTGGTGTCATTCTAAGGGGATCCAGTATTTGTCGGCCTGGGATTACATGATCAACAAACCATGATGCTTTGCCAGAGATGGCCTGCACCTGTCGCCCTTGGGATTCCGGATACTGGCTAAGGCTCTTGCCATCCCTATAGTGCCTTTTTTAGGCAAGGTTAAAATGACAAATTCCAACACCGTAACAGGTACAAGCAAGCAAAATCTGAGGATAATGCTACTCAATGCTAGAAGTCTAAACCTCAAAATGCACTCACTCGAGGCACTCCTTAAAATGGAGAACATCGACATCTGTGCAGTGACAGAGAGCTGGTTCAAAGCTCCAGAGAGCACCCTTGCATTACCAGGCTATAATTTATACCACACATTTCGGCCACCTAACCCAGACCGAAGCACTAAAGGTGGAGGTGTGTCCATATTCATTAAGGATATCCACACCTCCAGGCTAGTTGCACAGCATAATGCATCTGTGATTATCCAAGTGCAACTAACTCTGGGCAAGACCGCAATCCAAATTGTAGCTTGCTACAGACTCTCCACCATGCCCCAGGATTCCCACTCCTCATTTCTTGATACAATGGAAAATATTAGGGTACAACCCAACATCCTAATAATGTGTGATTTCAACTACCCCACCATTAACTGGGAAAACTACTCATGTACCAACTCTTTTGCTTAATGTTTTCTGGAATTCATAAATTCCAATGCATTGGATCAACTTATTCACACCCCTACCAGGGGCAGCAATATCCTAGACCTGGTTATTACCAACATGGGCGACCGGTGTTCCACACCAGAGGTCAATTCCTCGTTGGTCAGATCTGACCACAAGCTAATCACCCTAGACATCCACATCCCGTCCCCACCCCCCATAAGGGAAACTACTGTAAAAAACTTCTCCAAAGCCAACTTCACACTTCTTAAGACAGAAGTGGCAAACTTCATGACACCCATGCAGATGGACAATAGAGGTACGACTGTTGAATCCTACACAAATGCACTTTATAAGCACTTACATGACTGCATGGATCGTGATATCCCTAACAGAACCAAGATGCTATCCTCCAAAAAAAGGAAGCCAATCTGGTGGTCCTCTGCCATGAATAAACTCTACAACAGAAGAAAGAAACTTTTGCAAAAAAGAGTAAAATCCCATGACTGGAGGAGCTCCCTGGTCAGCCTCAGTAAGAAGCTGAGATCCCTCATAAAATCCTCCAAAGCTAATTATGAAAACAAAATTTCCACTGACTCTAAAGACAACCACAAAGCATTCTATAGCTATGTCAAGAATCTCAATGGAAACACTCAGATCTGCTCTGAGTTACAGCACAATGGCACTAAATATACAGAACCAACTGATATTGCCAACATCCTGGCAGATAGGTTCAGTGCTAACTTTACCCCCCTCTCACCCCCTAGAGGGCCCATCTTTATACCGGAAGAATGCAAAGTTCCTGTAATCATGGCTACACAGGTAAAAAACACACTATCCAAAGCCAAGAACACAGCATCCATGAGACCTGACAATATCCCAGGCTACTTTCTACATGAACTACAGAACAAACTGACACCCCACCTAAGTACCTTGTTCAATCATAGCCTCACCTCAGGCTTTGTGCCCACTGAATGGTGCATTGCGATGGTTATCACACTCCAAAAAGGGGGAGCCACGACGGACCCCAGGAACTACCACCCCATTAGCCTGACAAGTCTGGTCTGCAAGGCCATGGAACATATCATCATGGAACTCATAAACAAAGACATTGGTAATCTCCAAACTCTGGACCCCACCCAGTTCGGGTTTGTAAAAGGCATATCATGTCTTCTAAACCTGATATACTTCTTTGAAGTAGTCTCCAAAGCCATAGATGAGGGTAAAGTGGTTCACACAGCCTATCTAGATCTTGCCAAGGCTTTTGACATCATCCCCCACTCTGGAATTATAGATAAACTCACTAAACTAGGTATAAATCCCTATGTCACAAGATGGGTTGCCAACTGGCTCATGGACAGAACCCACAATGTGAAAGTAGCAGACTCTAAATCCAACTTCAGACCAGTGACAAGTGGAGTACCACAGAGTTCAGTCCTGGGTCCTCTCCTGTTTGGTATCTACTTCTCTGAAGTACAGGCTAACACAGAAGGTCTTTGGCTGACAAAGTTTGCAGATGACTGCAAACTAGGAGCCATAATCGAAACTCCTAATGATATGGACATCCTAAAAGGGCCTCACTGAGACAGATGCCTGGTGTCAAAGCCATGGCCTGAAGCTCAGTGCCAAAAAGTGCATTGTCATCCCCTTTGGTAAAAGTTCTGTACCCATGAACTACCACATAGATGTTAGTCTACTTAACACCAAAAGTGT
>NC_056729.1:1826168618-1826256118 GCF_019279795.1 Protopterus annectens | reverse complement strand
ACGAAGCTTCGGAAACCATCCAGGTGCAACTAACCATAGGCAAAACTGCTCTACAAATTGTAGCATGCTACAGGCCACCCTCTCAAACTCAGGAACCCCACACAGCCTTCCTGAAGACACTGGAGGGTATAAATGTATCTCCAAACACCATCATTTTGGGTGACTTCAACTACCCGAATATAGACTGGGAACATTACTCAAGCCCTAACTTTCTAGATCAATGGTTCCTGGAGTTCATAAATTCAAATGCCATGGAACAGCTAGTCACTGTTCCCACTAGAGGAGAAAATATACTAGATCTCATTATCACAAACATGGGGACAAAATGCTCCACACCGGAAGTATATCCCTCATTGGTGAGATCTGATCATAAACTAATCTCACTGGAAATCCACATCCCGCCCCCACCCCAAACAAAAAAGACCTCAGTGAAGAACTTCTCTAAAGCAAACTTCACACTACTCAAGACTGGTGTGGTATCCTTCAAGACCGCTGAGCCAGTGGAAACCACAACCCAAGCTGCGGAAGCCCTTACAAATGCCTTCTATGAACACCTCCAGGACTGCATGGATCAGGCAATCCCAAATAAAACCAAGACTCTTTCCACAAAGGGCAAACGTCCAGTCTGGTGGACCCCAGCCATTAACAAACTTTACAATAAGAGGAGAAAGCTATTACATGATAGAACAAAATCCATAAAAGGGAAGTCACCCCCGATCATTATTAGTAAAAAAATATGAGCACTCATAAAATCAACTAAGGCTAATTTTGAGAGAAAAATTGCCATGGATTCAAAGGACAATCATAAGGCCTTTTTCAGCTATGTTAGGAACCTGGGTGGAAACTCCAAGATATGCTCAGAATTAGTCCAAAATGATACAAAAATCACTGAACCCACAGACATTGCCAAAATACTGGCAGACAGGTTCAGTGCAAACTTCACCCCTCTCCCCTAAAGGAGAGATAACTATCCCAGCGGAGTGTAGCCTCCCAGACATCTCAAATGCGCAGGTGAAAGCTGCTCTCTCTAAAGCTAAAAACACAGTATCAGTGGGACCGGATGGTGTCCCCGGCTGTGTGCTACACAAGCTAAATGAGGAATTAAACCCGCACATAAGGCAGCTGTTTAATCTCAGCCTTACCACAGGATACGTGCCCAAGGAGTGGCGTACGGCAACTGTGGTCCCACTCCACAAAGGCGGTGCCTCTATGGACCCTGGTAATTACCGCCCCATAAGCTTAACAAGTCTAGTCTGCAAAACTATGGAGAGGATCATAATGGAGCTCATAAACAAAGATATAGGGGACTTGCAGACATTGGACCCGACCCAGTTTGGCTTCGTCAAGGGCAGATCATGCCTTTTGAACTTGGTCGACTTCTTCGAAACAGTCACCAAGGCCATTGATGAGGGAAAGGCAGTCCATACAGCCTATATTGACCTTGCAAAGGCCTTCGACACAATACCCCACTCGGGTATTGTAGAAAAACTTACCAGCTTAAATGTAAATGTATATGTCACAAGCTGGGTTGCAAACTGGCTTAAGGACAGAACCCACAGGGTTAAACTTGCTGGCGCTATGTCAGACTCCAAGCCGGTCACAAGTGGTGTCCCACAGGGCTCAGTCCTTAGCCCCCTATTGTTCGGCATCTACTTCTCAGAAGTACAGGCCAACATCGGAGGACTTTGGCTGACAAAGTTTGCAGACGACTGCAAACTGGGCGCCATAGTGGAAAGTGCATCGGACACGGATATCCTTCAGAAGGGACTCACGGAAACAGATAGCTGGTGCCAGAGCCATGGCCTGAAGTTAAACGCCAAAAAATGTATAGTCATACCCTTCGGGAAAAACAAGGTAACCCCAAGCTACCATATAGGTGGCAATCCACTAAGCACAGAAGAGGTTAACAGGGACCTGGGGACCCAGGTTGACAGTGGCCGTTCTTTTGACACTCACGTTGCTAAAGTGGTTAGAAAGACCTTCTACATTGCCCACCTGATCATGAAGGGATTCACATCCAGATCTAGTGAGGTCATTGTTCCCCTGTACTCTTCACTTATCAGACCAATGATCGAGTACAATGCCCCATTCGTGATGTATCTCACCCGACATCTGCAGCAATTGGAGAGACCCCAAAAGTTCCTCACCAAAAGGATAAAGGGACTCCAAAATCTGTCATATGCTGCCAGATTGAAGAAACTCCAGCCCTATTCAGTTGCATACCGTCTGCTCAGAGGTGACATGTGCCTGACATACAAGGCCATGTCCAACCCGGAATTAATGGACATGCTCCACCTCAAAAAATCCAAATCCACCAAAACCACTAGAGCAAGAGACTTAAACCTTAGCACGGATATAAATAGGACGTGCTGGAGGGATAGATTTATCACTCAGAGACTCCCTATGCTGTGGAATAAAATCCCGGTCCATGTGAGGCAGAGCACCTCGCCTGGCTCTGTTCAAGAGAAATCTTGACCTGTGGATGGGAGATCGTAGGTTTACCCCGGGAATCATCTCTGTGTCACTGCTGGACAGAGGCACAACAAACTAATGGGCACAGTATTTTTTCATATAAGGGGTGGCGTAAGCCACAAAACTTTGGGCTAGGCTTATAAATGCCTTAGGGCAGATAGCCTAGTATAAACCTATGAACCTATGAACCTATGAACCTATACCATTAAACTGTACTGATTTTTGCAGAATGCTCAGATTTTGACCTTATATTTTTGTCTGTTTTCCTATAATTCTGTTTTCCTGGAAAATTAGTAACAAATCATTAAATACTGATGTTATGAAATAATGACATACTTTTAATTTATCAAAATGCTTCTTTCTACAAACATACACACCCACACTTGCTGGATCTGAGAGTAGAACCCTTAGCTGTCTAGTTATTTGTACTATAGTATTACAGAGTCCCCGCACATGCTACAGACCTTACTGGGCTAACTGGCCAAAGGTGCTGATAAGGGGAATGACATCAGCAGGATTGATAACGTAGGGCAGTGGGTGGGAAACTTATCAAGATACTTCTTTCTACAAACATACACACACACATTTGCTAGATCTGAGGATAGAACCTGTGCCTATCTGGTTATTTGTATTATAGTGTTACATAGTTAGCACACACACTACAGCTACAGAGCTTACTAGGCTGACAACTGGCCAAAGGTGCCAATAAGGAGAAGGACATCAGCAGGACTGATAAAGTGGGGCACTGGGAAGTGTTGTGGGTGGGAATGGCCTAAAACTGTTTTTCCTACAAACAAACATGCACTCTTTCACTCTCACATACACGTGTCACACACACAGTTATCTGTACTGATATTAGAACCCCTACCTATATAGTGATTTGGATTATATTGTTACGCAGTTATCACACACGCTTATAGAACTTATGGGGTGATCAGTTTCCAATGGTACTTCTAAGGTAAATGAAAGCAGCAGATCTTGTGAAGTAAGGCAATGTGAAGTGTACTGAGTGGCAAGAGTCTCCTAATGCTTGGTCCTATGGAGACACACACACACACACACACACACACACACACACACACACACACACACACACACACACACACACACACACACACACACACACACACGTGATTTGATATTATAATCCCAAGCTCTGTACTGTTACAGAATGGGGCTCACCTTTTATGCTGACACATGCAACTGCTTACAACTGGAATGCCAGTGTCCATAGCAGGCCATCACTGTATGCCATTCATAGTATCTGTGTGTGTGACTCAGTCTGTCTGTGTCCCCCTGTGTCTCTCTCTTTATCACTGTCTGTCTCTCAGTTCCCCACATCTATATGCGTGTATGCTTGACATATGTTGTTATCTGTTGTCCATATATATGTGTGTGTTTCTCATGCAACAGATGCAGATATCTCACATATGGGCCACCTACAGCCACTCACAAATGCCTGGTACAACTGTGATAAATACCAGATGTGGGAGTCATGATAGCTTCCAGGGCTGCCAGCACACACATTCATGATAATGTCCTGGACATTACACATGACCTGGCAGTTGATGTAGGGGGAATCCCTTGTGGTTTATGTAGACTGTACCCTGTTCACCAAGTGGTGCTTTGATGTGGATATGTGTGCTGTCTACGGCACCCAGTACTCCAGGTATTCTGCTACATGGTGGAAGAGATGCCTATTGCTGTTCTTCTCCTCCCGGGTGTTGGGGAAGTAAATGTGGTCACCGGCATGTGGTAGCATGGCATCCAGGAACTGGTGGAGCACCCTGGATGTAAGCCTGTAAGACCCCCATGGCGTCCCCAGTAGGTCTTTGGAAAGTACCTGTAACTAGAATTCTTAAGGCTACACATACCTTGGTATCCACTGGGATGGGTTCCCCTCTGTTGGTTCTTGGTCTAAGTTGAGGCTGGCACAGTTCAGTGAGTTGCTGAAGTATGTCTGTGTCCACCCTGTAGCACTCTACTATCTCCAGATCATGTAACCCCTGGTAAGTTACCCTAGGTCTGAACACTCTTCTCCTCCTATTTGGTCTGTGGCGGTTGTCAGCATTATCCTCCTCTCTGCCCTCAGCCTCTAGCACATACGGATGAATCAAAGCAATGGCAGCCCCTAACATTTTTCCAGTTAAAATTCCTCTGCATGTGTACACCAATGGTGCAGAGTTTGTGGGAATAACCAGACTGTAAGGTCTTGTCATAGTATATACTGCTGTGCTGCAGATGCTGCCTGTAGGATTGGCTGACTATGATGCATTCCACCTGCCAGCCATGTTATTTGTACTTGATTGCTTTAATTCTGCTATTTTTCCTTTTTTAGTTTCTTTTTCCCCTTCCCATTTCCTCACCTTTTAAGCCCCGAGGCGAGCTGTGCAAACCAAGGGCCCAAATGTGAACAGTCCTACCATTTCCGTTTTTTTTTAGACCGGGTGTGCACCATTTAGGTTATGTAAACAGTAAGAAATGGCCCTCCTCTGTGCATGAATATGCCCCTCAGTTCATGGAATAAGACAATACAGCCTCAGACACGCCCCCTTGCTTAGCTGTGCTTAGCTAAGCTTATCTCTGCACCTTAGGGCTCCAATGTGCTTACAACATGCCTTACACACCCCCTTTTCATGTCTCTTGCTCCTCCTAGTTACACCATCATGCTAGAGTACCTACATGGTTAGGTGCAGTTTGGGATGTAGAAGATTTCTGTGATTCAGTAAATTTCCCCTCATTTGCATACCCCACTGCCTTAGTCCATAGTTACTGCACTTACACAGAGCCTTTCCCTTTGACAACCACTATCCCTGGCATTGTTTTCATTCTGTATGCCACAGACTATAATGGCAAAATGCAGATTTCCCTTAAAATTGAGATTGTACATTTTTTTTTATTTTTGTCATGATCCTGTTTGCGCACGTCTGCCCTATGCTTAAATGGCCGAGATTGGCCCAAAAAAAAAAATTGATTTTTATTAAAAGAAAACAGTTTTCCATGCCAATTGCCATATATTTGGCCATTGGCATGCCTAAACACTATAACATATGATTTTAAGAGAGCTGTCATGTCTCTGTTTTGTTATTTGCAGAAATGTATTTGGTTAGTAACCGAATACATTTCTGTAAATAATACTGTTCTTGCACGGATACCTGGCTGCTTGGTGAATTGCTAATTCACCTCATTTGCATGGTTTTCACCAGCAAATGAGGCAATTAGGATTCTGCAGCCGTATCCATGCAGGAACAGTCTAGGCATGCTCGTGCACAACAGATCAGCTGTTTGCTGGATCGCTCAGCAGCCATATTCCGTGCAGGAATGACTACACTGTTCTTGCATGGAGATTACAGCTTGCTGAATCCCGAGGAGTAACTATTACATTATTCATATTTTGTAAACAACTTACAATATCTCTGCAACCACACATGTTACACACATACTGTCACCAGCATTTTATTCATCTAGCTGAGAGCTTTCATATGAGGCTAAGGAGTTCTGTCTGTGTTACTTGGTTGTTGAGATATTTAGAAAAATGTGAATATTATATCTACATAATATCTATTTACCTGCGCTAGACAAGATGTCAAATATTAATGCAGTTACGTTTGCAGTTGTGTAAGCTTTAATATGAATTATTATAAAACCTTGTATATAGTATGGTTTTGGAATTACTGATGCAAATATGAACAAGCAATACAACTAGAGGCATCTGTAGGTGTTAACTGCAGATGCACTGGAGGCATCACTCAATGTAATTAGTTAAATGGGAAACCAAATCAATGGTTAATCAAATTAAACAAATTAGACATGACATCATCATACTGCCTACCCCCTTTTCTTAAAGCAGCATCATTCTATTACTCTACAAATACAAGTTATATTCACATTTCCTCAACTCTTATTATCAGCATTTGAATCATGGCTCACACAGGCTCAACTCTTTATTACCCCTCCAAAAAAAACTTGCAGTCATTTACCCCCAAAACATCACTCTCAGTCCAGACCAATTTAAAATTCTCACAGTTGACAAAACCACCTTAGAAGTAATACAACACACTAAACTGCTAGGCGTTATTGTAGACAGCAAGCTCAACTTTGACCTGCGTATCTAACAAAGCATCAAGAAGATACATAAAAAACTAGGACTTCTCTCCTGAAACATAAAATTCCTTACCACTCCAACCATGATCACCCTGGCTAAAACCTTTCTAATACCCTCCCTACGCTATGGCTCCTGTAAGTTAACACATCTCCAAAACTCTACCAGGACTAAAATGGAACAATGCTACTACAAAATAGCAAAGTTTCCAACAAACTCCAAGAACCGCACACATCGTTGTATACCACTAAAAGAGCTACAGAGGCTGGAACTACCAAACCAACTAGCCTTTACACAACTAAGTACAACTCAGAAGCTGTTCTTTAAGCCCTCTGACTGTCCCACCCTAGTCAGTCTAATGCAACACTACAAATCTAATACTCCACTTAGATCAGAAGACAAGAACCTTCTCAAAACCTACAAGCCTTCAAGGAAACCAGGAAAATCACTATATTCATACAGAACCACCAAATTATGGAACACTCTGCCATCGAGCATAAGACAAACTCCCAAACTAGCAGTCTTCAAAGTTTCCATAAAACAACACCTAAACAATTCATGGTTATGTACATGGCTAACTCCAGGCTAACCCAATTTCCCCCCCCTACTCCTCTTACTACACCAAAATCTCTACTACCAACAAATATTGCTAAGATAACGAAATTGTGTACTTGCTATCCGTAAAACACTACTCACCTCACCTCAGGTCCAGCCCCATGACTGACCCCCCCTCAGCTGTATCATGACGACTGAATACCCTTGTCGCTAATACTATAACCCTAAAGAAAACATCTGCTCATGAGTTTAACCCCTAAAAGTTTGTACTTTATCTCTGTATAAACACTATACATGCCTGCCAGTAATATACTAGCAATATCCATATGTGTGTTTCTCCTATAAGTAACCTATTACATAACATTTGCAAGCTTTATATAATATGTGAACAATGCATAAATGTGGAGCTTTTCTCCTCAGGCCTCCGGTGAAATCGGGATATGAAACCCAGACGGACAATTCCGGTAAACAAATGTCAAATAAATAAAATCTAAAACAAATGGTAAAAATGTCACACTGATGAACCATTTATTAAAAACTACAGAAAAGCTAGAGTCTTCACTGTATAATACTTTAATCCTCCTGTAGATGAGTCACATGGGATATATGCAAATGATCTCTTAAGGACATACCATTGTTTCAGCTACAAGGCTTCTGAACGCTCATGTTTTTTTTTACTTTTTTAAGTCTTACTGGTGCATTAAGACCAATAAAGCTAAACCCACTTTCTGCAGACATGCCTTGCTTCACCTTTTGTATGAGCTCATCAATACAGCCTAAATGGATTGTTTTTAAGCTCTGGTTCTAAAGTATAACCAATGAATCGACATATACTGTGCAGATGGGTTCAGAAAAAGGATAATAGCAGAAGTACTAATAATAACTTTCCTCATGAATAAACAGCATACTTCCTTCATTTATAGGTAACCAAGCCCCCCCGCACCATGTAGTCACTGCAGTTCTCAGATCAGTAATCCATCTGGTTTATAGGTAACCAAGCCCCCCGCACCATGTAGTCACTGCAGTTCTCAGATAAGTAATCCATCTGGTTTATAGGTACCCAAGCCCCCCGCACCATGTAGTCACTGCAGCTCTCAGATCAGTAATCCATCTAGTTTATAGGTAACCAAGCCCCCCGCACCATGTAGTCACTGCAGTTCTCAGATCAGTAATCCATCTGATTTATAGGTACCCAAGCCCCCTGCACCATGTAGTCACTGCAGTTCTCAGATCAGTAATCCATCTGGTTTATAGGTACCCAAGCCCCCCGCACCATGTAGTCACTGCAGTTCTCAGATCAGTAATCTATCTGGTTTATAGTTACCCAAGCCCCCCACACCATGTAGTCACTGCAGTTCTCAGATCAGTAATCCATCTGATTTATAGGTACCAAAGCCCCCCGCACCATGTGGTCACTGCAGTTCACAGATCAGTAATCCATCTGATATATAGGTACCCAAGGCCCCCGCACCATGTAGTCACTGCAGGTCTCAGATCAGTAATCCATCTGATTTATAGGTAACCAAGCCGACCCGCACCATGTAGTCACTGCAGTTCTCAGATCAGTAATCCATCTGATTTATAGGTAACCAAGCCCCCCCGCACCATATAGTCACTGCAGTTCTCAGATCAGTAATACATCTAATTTATAGGTAACCAAGCCCCTCGCACCATGTAGTCACTGCAGTTCTCAGATCAGTAATCCATCTGGTTTATAGGTAACCAAGCCCACCGCACCATGTAGTCACTGCAGTTCTCAGATCAGTAATCCATCAGATTTATAGGTAACCAAGCCCCCCACACCGTCACTGCAGTTCTCAGATCAGTAATCCATCTGATTTATAGGTACCCAAGCCCCCTGCACCATGTAGTCACTGCAGTTTTCATATCAGTAATCAATCTGATATATAGGTAACCAAGCCACCCGCACCATGAAGTCACTGCAGTTCTCATATCAGTAATCCATCTGATTTATAGGTAACCAAGTCCCCCACACCATGTAGTCACTGCAGTTCTCAGATCGGTAATCCATCTGATTTATAGGTAACCAAGCCCCCCGCACCATGTAGTCACTGCAGTTCTCAGATCAGTAATCCATCTGATTTATAGGTAACCAAGCCCCCCGCACCATGTAGTCACTGCAGTTCACAGACCAGTAATCCATCTGATTTATAGGTAACCAAGCCCCCCACACCATGTAGTCACTACAGTTTTCAGATCAGTAATCCATCTGATTTATAGGTAACCAAGCCCCCTGCACCATGTAGTCACTGCAGCTCTCAGATCAGTAATCCATCTGGTTTATAGGTAACCAAGCCCCCCGCACCATGTAGTCACTGCAGTTCTCAGATCAGTAATCCATCTGATTTATAGGTAACCAAGCCCCCCGCACAATGTAGTCACTGCAGTTCTCAGATCAGTAATCCATCTGGTTTATAGGTAACCAAGCCCCCTGCACCATGTAGTCACTGCAGTTCTCAGATAAGTAATCCATCTGATTTATAGGTACCCAAGCCCCCCGCACCATGTAGTCACCGCAGTTCTCAGATCAGTAATCCATCTGATTTATAGGTACCCAAGCCCCCTGCACCATGTAGTCACTGCAGTTTTCAGATCAGTAATCCATCTGATTTGTAGGTACCCAAGCCCCCCGCACAATGTAGTCACTGCAGTTCTCAGATCAGTAATCCATCTGGTTTATAGGTAACCAAGCCCCCCGCACCATGCAGTCACTGCAGTTCTCAGATCAGTAATCCATCTGATTTATAGGTAACCAAGCCCCCCGCACCATGTAGTCACTGCAGTTCTCAGATCAGTAACCCATCTGATTTATAGGTAACCAAGCCCCCCGCACCATGTAGTCACTGCAGTTCTCAGATCAGTAATCCATCTGGTTTATAGGTAACCAAGCCCCCCGCACCATGTAGTCACTGCAGTTCTCAGATCAGTAATCCATCAGGTTTATAGGTAACCAAGCCCCCCGCACCATGTAGTCACTGCAGTTCTCAGATCAGTAATCCATCTGATTTATAGGTACCCAAGCCCCCCGCACCATGTAGTCACTGCAGTTCTCAGATCAGTAATCCATCAGGTTTATAGGTAACCAAGCCCCCCGCACCATGTAGTCACTGCAGTTCTCAGATCAGTAATCCATCTGATTTATAGGTACCCAAGCCCCCCGCACCATGTAGTCACTGCAGTTCTCAGATCAGTAATCCATCTTATTTATAGGTACCCAAGCCCCCCACACCATGTAGTCACTGCAGTTCTCAGATCAGTAATCCATCTGATTTATAGGTACCCAAGCCCCCTGCACCATGTAGTCACTGCAGTTTTCATATCAGTAATCAATCTGATATATAGGTAACCAAGCCACCCGCACCATGTAGTCACTGCAGTTCTCATATCAGTAATCCATCTGATTTATAGGTAACCAAGTCCCCCACACCATGTAGTCACTGCAGTTCTCAGATCGGTAATCCATCTGATTTATAGGTAACCAAGCCCCCCGCACCATGTAGTCACTGCAGTTCTCAGATCAGTAATCCATCTGATTTATAGGTAACCAAGCCCCCCGCACCATGTAGTCACTGCAGTTCACAGACCAGTAATCCATCTGATTTATAGGTAACCAAGCCCCCCACACCATGTAGTCACTACAGTTTTCAGATCAGTAATCCATCTGATTTATAGGTAACCAAGCCCCCTGCACCATGTAGTCACTGCAGCTCTCAGATCAGTAATCCATCTGGTTTATAGGTAACCAAGCCCCCCGCACCATGTAGTCACTGCAGTTCTCAGATCAGTAATCCATCTGATTTATAGGTAACCAAGCCCCCCGCACAATGTAGTCACTGCAGTTCTCAGATCAGTAATCCATCTGGTTTATAGGTAACCAAGCCCCCTGCACCATGTAGTCACTGCAGTTCTCAGATAAGTAATCCATCTGATTTATAGGTACCCAAGCCCCCCGCACCATGTAGTCACCGCAGTTCTCAGATCAGTAATCCATCTGATTTATAGGTACCCAAGCCCCCTGCACCATGTAGTCACTGCAGTTCTCAGATCAGTAATCCATCTGATTTGTAGGTACCCAAGCCCCCCGCACCATGTAGTCTCTGCAGTTCTCAGATCAGTAATCCATCTAGTTTATAGGTAACCAAGCCCCCCGCACCATGCAGTCACTGCAGTTCTCAGATCAGTAATCCATCTGATTTATAGGTAACCAAGCCCCCCGCACCATGTAGTCACTGCAGTTCTCAGATCAGTAACCCATCTGATTTATAGGTAACCAAGCCCCCCGCACCATGTAGTCACTGCAGTTCTCAGATCAGTAATCCATCTGGTTTATAGGTAAACAAGCCCCCCGCACCATGTAGTCACTGCAGTTCTCAGATCAGTAATCCATCAGGTTTATAGGTAACCAAGCCCCCCGCACCATGTAGTCACTGCAGTTCTCAGATCAGTAATCCATCTGATTTATAGGTACCCAAGCCCCCCGCACCATGTAGTCACTGCAGTTCTCAGATCAGTAATCCATCTGATTTATAGGTACCCAAGCCCCCTGCACCATGTAGTCACTGCAGTTCTCAGATCAGTAATCCATCTGATTTATAGGTACCTAAGCCCCCCGCACCATGTAGTCACTGCAGTTCTCAAATCAGTAATCCATCTGATTTATAGGTACCCAAGCCCCCCGCACCATGTAGTCACTGCAGTTCTCAGATCAGTAATCCATCTGATTTATAGGTACCCAAGCCCCCCGCACCATGTAGTCACTGCAGTTCTCATATCAGTAATCCATCTGATTTATAGGTACCCAAGCCCCCCGCACCATGTAGTCACTGCAGTTCTCATATCAGTAATCCATCTGATTTATAGGTAACCAAGCCCCCCACACCATGTAGTCACTGCAGTTCTCAGATCAGTAATCCATCTGATTTATGGGTAACCAAGCCCCCCGCACCATGTAGTCACTGCAGTTCTCAGATCAGTAATCCATCTGATTTATAGGTAACCAAGCCCCCCGCACCATGTAGTCACTACAGTTTTCAGATCAGTAATCCATCTGATTTATAGGTAACCAAGCCCCCCGCACCATGTAGTCACTGCAGTTCTCAGATCAGTAATCCATCTGGTTTATAGGTAACCAAGCCCCCCGCACCATGTAGTCACTGCAGTTCTCAGATCAGTAATCCATCTGATTTATAGGTAACCAAGCCCCCCCCACCATGTAGTCACTGCAGTTCTCAGATCAGTAATCCATCTGATTTATAGGTAACCAAGCCCCCCGGGCCATGTAGTCACTGTAGTCCTCAGATCAGTAATCCATCTGATTTATAGGTAACCAAGCCCCCCGCACCATGTAGTCACTGCAGTTCTCAGATCAGTAATCCATCTGATTTATAGGTAACCAAGCCCCCCGCACCATGTAGTCACTGTAGTTCACAGATCAGTAATCCATCTGGTTTATAGGTAACCAAGCCCCCCGCACCATGTAGTCACTGCAGCTCTCAGATCAGTAATCCATCTGATTTATAGGTAACCAAGCCCCCCGCACCATGTAGTCACTGCAGTTCTCAGATCAGTAATCCATCTGATTTATAGGTAACCAAGCCCCCCGCACCATGTAGTCACTGCAGTTCTCAGATCAGTAATTCATCTGATTTATAGGTAACCAAGCCCCCCACACCATGTAGTCACTGCAGTTCTCAGATCAGTAATCCATCTGATTTATAGGTACCCAAGCCCCCCGCACCATGTAGTCACTGCAGTTCTCAGATCAGTAATCCATCTGATTTATAGGTAACCAAGCCCCCCGCACCATGTAGTCACTGCAGTTCTCAGATCAGTAATCCATCTGATTTATAGGTAACCAAGCCCCGTGCACCATGTAGTCACTGCTGTTCTCAGATCAGTATTCCATCTGATTTATAGGTACCCAAGCCCCCCGCACTATGTAGTCACTGCAGTTCTCAGATCAGTAATCCATCTGGTCGCCTTTCATAACAATAATGATAATAAAAGAGCACTTTCCTCATAAGTAAACAATATGTTTCTGTTAGAACAATATGTATTAAAGTGTGTATTAGCAATATGTTTAGTGCTTTCAGAGCTTGGGAAGGGTTAACACATTTATTCTATTTCATACTGCATAAATCTGTACAAACTGCAGTTGCTTTTTGACCTTGTACTGTTAGCTAAAATCTTGCTTGTGCCTTGGAAATTTACTGAGAAGCAGATGATTTCTGCTTGCGTTAGGAAATAATGAATAGAACAATACTACTTGTATGAAACTTAGACAAGGTGTTCCGCTCGTGCTATGAGAAAATCCACAGCTGTAGAAGTTACAGATAATTAGGACAAAGCCTGCTTGAAAATATGAACTGCAATCAGCATTTGCTTGTATCTGTATTAGAAGGGTACCTTGAAATGTAACACTGCACAATAGACGCTTGTAAACGGATTAATAGTCACCAAGGCCAGGTTGTTTTTCTGAAAAGTTTCTCACAAATCTAGTCATGTCAGCAGAAAATCTGAAGTAACATCTTCTGTAGAACAATACTAAAAGTTGTGTTTGATTACGTCAGCTTAGAAGGCCATGTCTTGTAAAACAGTATAAGAATGAACATACTTCCTGTTAGTAGTTAGACAAATCCTTGTATTTGCATGTTTTTGTCTCCTTGCTGCAAGTAAATTAAAGTGCCTTAACTGTACCTTACGTGTATTGGTCTTTGAAGTTTTTTCCTTTAGCAGTTTCTTTTATCCACAAGCAGTCCACAGACCCTGTTATTTAATGATTAGTGCAGTCCTTGCTTATTTCAAAATTTATATTTTGTTGTGTGCTAGGTTTTAAAAAAAAGAAAGAAAAAAGGTATCATTACTTTTATGGCAAGAGACACACAATCTGCAATTCTCTACTGCTCTTTTGTAACATAAGCAAGCCTTATTTCCCATGATTCATGAGATGGTAACAGATACAAAGCTGCACAGGCTTCCAGTGTTTCCCCACTGAATATCTATATTTTAAATTTATTAATTTATTTATCTTGTCATCTTTGGGCAGCCAGCCAAATAACCCCTATTACAATTTATCTTCCATGTGTTTCCAAAGGACATTCTGAAGAATTACAGGATCTAACCTAGTAAACATTGTTACTAGAGAGGACGTATGACATAAAACACTGCCCATATAGACAAATATGCAATATGATTTCTCCAACAAATTATCTCTTTAAAAAGTCTTTATTATGACAAACTACATATGCATTTCTGTACTTCTCCATTAGATGACAAAACAATTTCCGTAAGTCTTCTCTGGTACCACCTGTAAAATTCAAGGCTTTGCAAATAGCTCACTCTGCTTACTTACCACAGATCTGAAAATCCCTTGCAATACTTGACTAACAAGGAAACATGTCAGGCATCTTTGTTTCCTTGCTGGCATTCTAAATCCAATAACACTGATGTGTACCAATCTTTTTCCAGCCTACTCACAGATTGACACTCTCACCCCCACTCATGATCTATGGATGCTTCCTGTGACAATTCTGAACTGATATTTTTAGGGACTTCTTTCATTTATGAGAACTGCCAAGAAGTCTCCGGCCTTTCGCTTATCAGTTTAAGTAGTGTTGATGTTTGGCTGGCAGGTGCATTTTCAGAAAGGCCAGTCCATAGATTTGAAATTAAGTGTCAGACTCTTGTCTGCTACTGTTGCACCTTTCTCATTAAAGATGTGCTCTTCAGACAGAGGACAAGGAAATCATCCTCTGACATATTTAATAAGTCCCTTGAAGAGCCACAGCTCAGCTCTTAACTATTTGTACAAGTGACTCATACCATTATAATGAATGTGGTTTTGAATTTTTTTAAGACCTTCTGTTATTGGCGTTGTTATTACTTGTTCGTTAATTTATTTTCCTACGTTTTTTTCTAGAAGGTCAGTGCAGTGTCTTCATTTGTTCCACACTGAGTTTATTCACTGTCTTTTACAGCACTGTCTTCTTTTTTTTTGTCCATTCTACTTAATTATCAGCTGCAACCAGAATATATAATTACCAGGATGCTGACCACTTTTTATGTCTTAATTATTATTAAACAACAAGAATAGCACAAATTTGGAGCATATCTCAGTACCAAATATTTGTATATGCAGGACTGAAATGTCAGCAACAGACATGACTTGACATCTTTTCTTCCTAACATAAACATCTCCAGGAGGAAAATAAATTGCAAGTAACTGCTGCTCACAACTCTGCAGTCTCGTTTTGAAGCAGATGGTATGCCAGGAACTGTACAATAACCTGTAATTAATTTTGCTTTTATTATCAGTCTGTATTTTATTTGTTAATAATGTGGCATAATTTATATGCTGTATCACATTACTGCCACCGTGTTTTTTTTTTTATTCATTTTCCTTAACACTTTGTTTACTTCTTCCAAGCTCCACATAGGTGGGTTGCAGAATGCACTGCGATTACCTGGTCACCAAATGAAAAATAAATAAATAAATAACATTAATTATGAAGTCAGAGCACAGCCTGAGTTCCTTGTCATTTAATGCCAGATTCAAAAAATATGTAAGAATGACTAGAGATATTTATTTATATGTTTGCTTGTGTAATAGTTTAGGCCAAAGCCTTTCAGCCATGCTCAAAGCATGGGCAATCAGTGTGAACATTTGGCAGAAGATAACACAGCATAAACTGATTAAAAAAAAAGCAGATGGCAAAACCGACAGGGAACAAGTCATAACAGCAGGTGGAGAGACAGTACAAATGTAGAAAACAGCATCAATTCCAAGACAGTGTTAAAGCAGAGAATGTAAAGGATATTTACTAGTATTTTTTGCAAACAGCATTCATAAGTAAAGTGGGCAATCACATAATACAGTTCAAAATATTATTAGATTACGGTGTTCAAGTTGTGATAGTTGATTTTATTTGAAATGCAGCCATGTGCCGGGTGTGGATGATTCATGGACACACCGAGCGAGGCGATGTAAAGCTGAAAAATTCTACAGGCCCCAAAGTATGAAAATGGTTGTATAGTGATATGGAAATGAGCACCATGACTTTAGTGGAAGATGCAAGTCAGGGTAATCATCTGGCAGAGTAATTCAACAATGCTTGTACAGCATGTGAAAAGACACTACTGGTAGATTTGTTGACTCCAGTTATAAACCTGGAGTTATTGTGGAGGGGTGGGGCAAGAGAGATGATTAAAACACAAGGAGAGTACACATTACTAAATATGTTCATGCAAGAGGTTGTTTCCGGTATCACCTTCAGTGCCACTGAATCATATGTTCACACTTAAAATACAACTTATTTATTTTGTATTTGTTACCTAGTAAACAAACTGGTGTGTGAACCTTTTTAAACCATGACCTACGTCTATAGGCCAAAACTGCATTTTACAAAACGCAATTCCAAAAAAAAAAACAAACATATTATACAGTATTTGCAGTTGTTAAAATGATAAAAAGCAGAGTACTGATCTGCCACATTATATTACAAACATTTCTGCAAAATAAGTATTATAACACAGAATGTTAGAGAGCCTTGCAGTTGGTACTTTCTGTGGCACAACAGGCAGCACATGTGCCTTTAGTGCAGAAATCTGTGGGTTCTGTTCCCCCACTAAGTAAATTTATACTCTAATACGGCATAAAAGGGTATGTATCACCTTTTGAATGAGATGTTAACCGAAGCTCCATCTGCCTTAATTATTGGCAGTTGAAATGGATATAAGGACTCCACGGTACCTGCTGAAAACGGTATTCTGCCCTAGCCAAATTTCCAATTATAGTAAAATTGTCACCATGGATCTCCCTTGAGAAGAAGCGACTAGCCTAGTGAGACTAACCAGGTCAGCAAAGGATAAATAAAGAAATGAAAAAGCTTGTGTTATGATGTCTTTAAAGGAATAATATTATAGGTTTAAAAGGCTATTATTGCCAATAAATCATCATCAACCCCCTTTTTTCTCATTTTTCTACATAGGGTTGGGGTGTCGTGTCAACTGCAGTCATCTCTCTTGATTCACTGCCACTCTCCTATATTCTTTGACAACCATGCCTAACTGTCGCAAGTCTTCTCTCAGAAAATCCATCCATCTCTTTGCCGGATGCCATCATTTCCTCTTGTCTTCCTCCTGTCTAGACTAAATCTTCTTAACCAGATTGCTTTCTGCTTTTCTGGATATGTGCCCAAACCACCATAATCTGTTCTCTTTGATCTTCCCTGGAACTGGAGCTATTTGGGCTTCTGCACTAATGTCATAATTTCTCCATCTGTCCTGCACTGTACATCCTACCACCTGTCTCAGGCACTTTATTTCCATCACCTCTAGCTTCATCTGCTCTGCCTTTACTGCCCAGGTTTCTGTACCATGCAGTAGTACTGGTCACACCACTGCTTTGTACACCTTACTTTTCAGCTTCTTTGGCATTCTTCTGTCATATAATATACCCAATACTCTGTGCCATTTGGCTGCAGCCCCTTTGATTCTAACTTTGACTTCCTCATTCAGACTTCCCCTCTCCTCAGCCACCTCACCCAGATACTTGAAGTTAACTTGTTCCACTATTTCCCCTTTTATGTCAGTTCTCATCTTCTTCGGAGTTCCCCAATCTGCTGCCATTATCGCTACCTCATCTGTACTCAGTTTCATCCCGCGTGCCTTCAGTTTTGCATTCCATTCCCATAACCTTTGCTGAAGTTCTAGCTCAGAGTCTGCCTGTGATGCCACATCATCTGTATACAGCAACTTTGTTGATCTGTTCCCTCCAACCTGTTTGCTAATGTAGTCCAATACCAGTATGAACAGTAGTGGGCTCAGATCTGAACCCTAGTGCATGTCTATTCCCACTGGGAATCCCTCTGAGTCCAAACACTATTTTACGTGTGTCATTTGGTCTTTATACATAGCCTGCACTAATTTTACCAATGTTTCTGGGACTTCAAACCATTTCAAGACTGCCCACATCAGCTTTTTTGGGATATTGTTATATGCATTCTCCAAGTCTAAGAATGCTTAGTCCTTTTCTTTTCTCATCTCTGACTACTTATTAATTATGTCTTACTGCAAACATTGGGTTTTGCTGCATACCAATCTAAATTTGAACTGGTCATCTCCCATCTTACTTCCGACTATTCTGTGTATTTATTTCCCTCTCCAGAACTGTCATGTAGTGTGACAGGAGTTTTATACCTTCATACTGTCCGCAGTTGTGGATGTTCCCATTGTTCTTGTACACTGGCACAAGTACGCTTATTGCCAGTCATCTGGGATACTCGTTTCTCTCCACACTGCCATGAGTACCCTCAGGAACCATTTCTCCCCTATCTCACCCAACATCCTTATCATATCTGCTGTGAACTCATCAGGGCCTGCTGCTTTCCCTGACTTCATCGTCCTCAGTCCTGTCCTTACTTCTTTTGTGGTGGTCTCCTTCGCTTCTTACACTGTAGGCTCTGTCTGGATCAGTACAGCTTCTGTGAATTTTTAGTCATTCAGAAGCATCTGGAAGCACTCCTTCTACATGCCTTTGATTTCCTATGGATTAGTGAGCAGGTTGTTGCTGGCATCCCTTATGAAGGGTGTCTGACTATCTTTTTTATCTTTCTGTCTTTGCCTTACAACCAGAACTGGTCAAGGCCTCTGATGCTTTGTTCTTTGCTAATGCAACTGCTTTTAGCCTCATTGTTAGCTAACCAGTAGTCCTTCTCAGCCTGGTTTATCTTTTCTGCCTCCCGTGTTTTCTTTTTCTTGCACTCTTTCTTTGTTCGATCTCTTCCTGTATTTCTGCATTCCACCACCAGCTTTCCTTATGTACCTTATTTCCATACCTGGCTCAGCTACAGACCTGCTCTGTAGTCCTCACACATGCTGGTTGAGGCATTGCTATTCTTCTTCTTCATCTCCACCTATTTCCTCTTCTTCTTGAGGTGCTACAGTTCTGAGTAATTCCTTGAACTGTTGTGCTTTCTCTTCAGTCAACTCCCAGGGGCTTTAGCCTTGTTTTTTTTGAACTTAGAGCCTTCTCTGACCACGGCTTGCAGTAACTGTAGAAGCCAGTGTTTTATGCTGTGGTCTGACTGTCTCACTGGAGATGACTTTGCAGTCAGTGATTCTACCCCAGTGTCCTTTGCTTCCTTGGAAGAAGTCTACCTGAGTTGCATGCTGGCCACTCCTGTATGTGATCTTGTGCCTGTCTCTCTTGCTGTCCACAATCTAGAATGGCCTCTCCTTCTTTATTTCTGTTGCACCAGTCATGTGAGCCCAGGCAGTCCATATATTCTGTTCTGCTAATATGTGCATTCAGGTCTCCCATTATAAACAGCAATTCATGTTGTCCTTCTTTATCTAGTAGGTCCTGCAACTGCTGACTGAATGCACTGTTTTCCACATTATCACAACCCAGCTATTAGGGGCATATGCAGAGATTACAAATACACCCCCTCCTTACAGTGCAGTCTGATTACCATGAGCCTGGTGCTAACTCTGATGACACCCCCTTCTCTGTCACACAAGATATAGACTGGTCTCCTCCTTAATAGTAGATTCTGGATCCCAAGCCAAATTGCTTCACTGTACTGACCCTTCCATACTGAACCTTCTTCTTACCATATGTCAATCATTTCTATGTTGTCCAAGAACAAACAACTCTTGAGGTGACACTACGGTCTGAATTGACAATACTTTATTAGTCTAGAAAACAATAAATTGTGTAAGCGCTTTCACATTCAGACTAGATTGCTTCTTCAAACATATTTAAAACAGCCAAGCCATCCATTTAAATACTTAACATTCAGTTTCATCGGCCAATCATGCTACTACATTAATTACCAAAATTAAAAAATTATTAAAAGTCCTCTGTTTCAAATTGGTTATTACTGTTCTTATAAGCAAATATAGTTTTCTCCTTTTAGTCATAAAAAACATGGATCCCCTTCACTTCACCGACACACACAACGCCAACACACAAATCACCGACACCAAAAGACTGACAACAGACAATACTGACAATACACACAGCCATACATGCACTAACCTTAACCCAAACCCTAACCCTAAGGTCCGACACAACCGCACACTCACCCTACCCGCACCCTAACCCTAACTCACTTAACCCACCCCTAAACCTACAGTCCCTCACTATCGCACACACACCCTACCTGCACCCTAACCCTAACTCACTTAACTCACCCTTAAACACATAGTTTGTCACTATCGCACACTTACCCTACCCGCACCCTAACCCTAACTCACTTAACCCGCCCCTAAAACTACAGTCCCTCACTATCGCACACTTACCTGTCCGCTCCCTAACACTAAATCCCTCACTCTATCGCACACTTACCGAGTCCGTCGGGTTCTCACCTTGTCGGTCATCTGTGTTGTCGGTCTTTTGGTGTCGGTGATTTGTGTGTCGGCGTTGTGCGTGTCGGTGAAGTGAAGGGGATCCAAAAAACATATGCATTCTAAACAATCTGATTAGAAAATGCACATAAAAATGCATGTGTGTGTGTGTGTGTGTGTGTGTGTGTGTGTGTGTGTGTGTGTGTGTGTGTGTGTGTGTGTGTGTGTGTGTGTGTGTACATATATAGATATATATATATATATATATATATATATATATATATATATATATATATAAATAACAGGAAGAAATGGAAACAGATGATCCGCTGTGGCAACCACTAATGGGAACACCCGAAAGAGAATATATATATATATATATATATATATATATACAGAAAGAGAGAGAGCGAGAGAGAGAGATATAGATATAGATATATACATGTTTTTAAGAATGAACAGTGATAACCAATTTGAAACAGAGGACTTTTAATAATTTTTTAATTTTCTTAATTAATGTAGTAGTATGATTGGCAGATGAGAGTGAATGTTAAGTATTTAAATGGATGGCTTGGTTGTCTTAAATATGTCTCAGGAAGCATTCTAGTCTGAACACAAAATCCCTTACACAATTTATTGCTTTCTAGAGTAATAAAGTATTGTCAGTTTGGACCGTGGTGTCACCTTAAGAGTTGTTTGTTCTTGGATATCGTTTTCTCATTTAGGTGCTTTATCCTCCGACTCCTGTAGTTTTTATCTAGTTTTTATGCTTTGTTCTGTCAGTAAGCCTATATTGAGGTGTTTTGGCAAGTTGATTTAAATTAGATCAACAGAGCTCTCCCTGGTAACACAAGCTGATTGACAGCTTATTAACCTGCTTTATGGCAGGCACACACTGGTCGATAGGGGCACATACACCCCTCTGACTGTTAGCATGGGTCTCTGTCATATGATGGAGTAGCTACTTATCTATGTCCACTTTGTCAACATTAGTCAGCACAACTAATGAAAGCAGAGCCAGTTTTTACACCATAGAGGTGGTGACTCTGACCCGTTGTGCAGTCTGTGATTCATATTCAACCATGTAAAGGATACTGCTCATGACTGACTCTGACCTGGTGTGCAGTCCGTGATTCATATTCAACCATGTAAAGGATACTGCTCACGACTGACTCTGACCTGGTGTGCAGTCCGTGATTCATATTCAGCCATGTAGAGGTTAATGCTCACCGCTAACTCTGACCGAGTGTGCAGTCCGTGATTTATATTCAGCCATATAGAGGATACTGCTCACAGCTGGCTCTAACCTGGTGTGCAGTCCGTGATTCATATTCAAGTATGTAGAGGATACTGCTCACCACTGACTCTGACCTGGTGTGCAGTCTGTGATTCATATTCAGCCATATGGAGGATACTGCTCACCGCTGACTCTGACCTGGTGTGCAGTCCATGATTCACATTCAGCCATACAGAGGATACTGCTCACCACTGACACTGACCTGGTGTGCAGTCTGTGATTCATATTTGACTATGTAGAGGATACTGCTCACCGCTGACTCTGACCTGGTGTGCAGTCCATGATTCATATTCGACTATGTAGGGGATAGTGCTCACCGCTGACTCTGACCTGGTGTACAGTCTGTGATTCATATTCAGCCATATGGAGGATACTGCTCACCACTGACACTGACCTGGTGTGCAGTCTGTGATTCATATTTGACTATGTAGAGGATACTGCTCACCGCTGACTCTGACCTGGTGTGCAGACCATGATTCATATTCAGCCATGTAGAAGATACTGCTTACCGTGGACTCTGACCTACTGTGAAGTCTGTGATTCATATTCAGTCATGTAGATGATACTGCTCACCACTGACTCTGGCCTGGTGTGCAGTCTGTGATTCATATTCAGCCATATAGAGGATACTGCTCACCACTGACTCCGGCCTGGTGTGCAGTCTGTGATTCATTTCCGAATATGTAGAGGATACTGCTCACCACTGACTCTGACCTGGTGTACAGTCCATAATTCATATTCAGCCATGTAGAGGGTACTGCTCACCACTGGCTCTGACCTGGTGTGCAGTCTGTGATTCATATTCGACTATGTAGAGCATACTGCTCACCTCTGACTCTGACCTGGTGTGCAGTCTGTGATATATTCAGCTATGTAGAAGCTACTGATCACAGCTGACTCTGACCTGGTGTGAAGTCTGTTATTCATATTAGACTATTTAGAGGATACTGCTCACCACTGAATCTGACCTGGTTTGCAGTCCATGATTCATATTCAGCCATGTAGAGGCTACTGCTCACTGCTGACTCTGACCTAGTGTGCAGTCCATGATCCATATTCAGCCATGCAGAGGATACTGCTCACTGCTGACTCTGGCCTGGTGTGCAGTCTGTGATTCATATTCGACTATGTAGTGGATATTGCTCACCGCTGACTCAGCCTGGTGTGCAGTCCATGATTCATATTCAGCCACAAAGAGGATACTGCTCAACACTGACAATGACCAGGTGTGCAGTCTTTGATTCACATTCAGCCATATAGAAGATACTGCTCACCACTGACTCCGGCCTGGTGTGCAGTCTGTGATTCATTTCCGAATATGTAGAGGATACTGCTCACCACTGACTCTGACCTGGTGTACAGTCCATAATTCATATTCAGCCATGTAGAGGGTACTGCTCACCACTGGCTCTGACCTGGTGTGCAGTCTGTGATTCATATTCGACTATGTAGAGCATACTGCTCACCGCTGACTCTGACCTGGTGTGCAGTCTGTGATATATTCAGCTATGTAGAAGCTACTGATCACAGCTGACTCTGACCTGGTGTGAAGTCCGTTATTCATATTAGACTATTTAGAGGATACTGCTCACCACTGAATCTGACCTGGTTTGCAGTCCATGATTCATATTCAGCCATGTAGAGGCTACTGCTCACTGCTGACTCTGACCTAATGTGCAGTCCATGATCCATATTCAGCCATGCAGAGGATACTGCTCACTGCTGACTCTGGCCTGGTGTGCAGTCTGTGATTCATATTTGACTATGTAGTGGATATTGCTCACCGCTGACTCAGCCTGGTGTGCAGTCCATGATTCATATTCAGCCACAAAGAGGATACTGCTCAACACTGACAATGACCAGGTGTGCAGTCTTTGATTCATATTCAGCCATATAGAGGATACTGCTCACCGGTGGCTCTGACCTGGTGTGCAGTCTGTGATTCATATTCAGCCATGTAGAGGTTACTGCTCACCTCTGACTCTGACCAGGTGTGCAGTCCGTGATTTATATCCGACTATGTAGAAGATACTTCTCCCCGCTGACTCTGACCTGGTGTGCAGTCTGTGATTCATATTCAGCCATGTAGAGAATACTGATCACCGCTGACTCTGACCTGGTGTGCCATCTGTGATTCATAATCTGCCATGTAGAGGATACTGTGCACTGCTGACTCTGGCCTGGTGTGCAGTCTGTGATTCATATTCGACTATGTAGCAGATGCTGCTGACCACTGACTCTGACCTGGTATGCAGTCTGTGATATATTCAGCCATACTGAAGCTGCTGATTATAGCTGACCCTGACCTGGTGTGCAGTCCGTGATTCATATTCGACTATGTAGAGGATACTGCTCACCTTTGACTCTGACCTGGTGTGCAGTCTGTGATTCATATTCGACTATGTACAGGATACTGCTCACTGCTGACTCTCGCCTGGTGTGCAGACCGTGATTCATATTTGACTATGTAGTGGATATTGCTCATCGTTGACTCTGACATGGTGTGCAGTCCATGATTCATATTCAGCCATGTAGAGGATACTGCTCACCACTGACCTGGTGTGCAGTCCTTGATTCATATTCAGCCATACAGAGGATACTGTGCACTGCTGACTCTGACCTGGTGTGCAGTCCGTGATTCATATTCGACTATGTAGAAGATATTGCTCACTCTGACTCTGACCTTGTGTGCAGCCCGTTGTTCATATTCGACTATGTAGAGGATACTGATCACAGCTGACTCTGACCTGGTGTGCAGTCCGTGATTCATATTCAACTATGTAAAGGATACTGCTGACTGCTGACACTGACCTGGTGTGCAGTTTGTGATTCATATTCAGCCATGTAGAGGCTACTGCTCATGGCTGACTCTGACCTGGTGTGCAGTCTGTGATTCATATTTGACTATGTAGAGGATACTGCTCACTGCTGACTCTGACCTGGTGTGCAGTCTTTGATTCATATTCAGCTATGTAGAGGATACTGTTCACCCCTGACTCTGACCTGGTGTGCTGTCCTTGATTCATATTCAACTATGTAGAGGATACTGCTCACCGCTGCCTCTGACCTGGTGTGCAGTCTGTGATTCATATTCAATTACGTAGCAGATGCTGCTGACTACTGACTCTGACCTGGTGTACATCCATGATTCATATTCAGCCATATAGAGGATACTGCTCACCGCTGACTCTGACCTGGTGTGCTGTCCATGATTCATATTCAACTATGTAGAGGATACTGCTCACTGTTGACTCTGACCTGGTGTGCAGTCTGTGATTGATATTCAGCCATATTGAGTTTATTGCTCACCTCTGACTCTGACCTGATGTTTATTCTGCGACTCATATTCGACTGTGTAGAGGATACTGCTGTCTCTGACCTGGTGTGCAGTCTATGATTCATATTCAACTTTGTAAAGGATACTGCTCCCTTTTGACTCTGACCTGATGTGCAGTCTGTGATTCATATTCAACTATGTAGAGGATACTGTTCACCACTGACTCTGACCTGGTGTGCAGTTCATGATTCATATTCAGCCATGTAGAGGTTACTGCTCACTGCTGACTCTGACCTGGTGTGCAGTACATGACTCATATTCAGCCATGTAGAGGGTACTTCTCACTTCTGACTTTGGCCTGCTGTGCAGTCCGTGATTCATATTCGACTATGTAGCAGATATTGCTCACCGCTGACTCTAACCTTGTGTGCAGTCTGTGATTCATATTCAGCCATCTAGAGGATACTGCTCTCCACTGACCCTGACCTGGTGTGCAGTTGGAAATTCATATTCAGCCATATAGAGGATTCTGCTCACCACTGACTCTGACCCGGTGTGCAGTCTTTGATTCATATTCAGCCACGTAGAGGATACTGTTCACCCCTGACTCTGACCTGGGGTGCAGTCTGTAATTCATATTCAGCCATATAGAGGATACTGCTCACCGCTGACTCTGACCTGGTGTGCAGTCCATGATTCACATTCAGCCATATAGAGGATACTGCTCACCGCTGACTCTGAGCTGGTGTAAAGTTCATGATTCATATTCGACTATGTAGAGGATACTGCTCACAGCTGATTCTGACCTGGTGTGCAGTCTGTGATTCATATTCAGCCATATAGAGGATACTGCTCACCACTTACTCTGACCTGGTGTGCAGTCTGTGATTCATATTCAGCCATGTAGAGGTTACTGCTCACCCCTGACTCCGTCCTGGTGTGCAGTCTCTGATTCATATTCAGCTATGTAGAGGATACTGCTCGCCACTGACTCTGACCTGGTGTGCAGTCTGTGATTCATATTCAACTATGTAGAGGGTACTTCTCACTGTTGATTCTGACATGGTGTGCAGTCTGTGATTTATATTAAGCCATGTAGAGGATACCGATCACCACTTACTCCCAAAGCAGATGGTCCATACAACTGTTCCCCAATAGGCACCTTCTGTAGTCTGTGCTGCGACCCTCAGCTCAATACTTTGGGGGAATTTGAGTTGGAAACACTCAGGTGGGAATAATCTCACAGTGGCACAGGAAGAACATGTAAACTCCATGCTTTAGCCAAAGGGCAGGATCAAACCCTGTACTGTGTACATGGGAAGCAATAACCTTAACCATTATGCAAACTGTGTCTTTCAAGTATTGGTAATAAAGAGTTAAGTATACGTAATACTCTCCATGGCACAAAGTGGACAGCAAACTACAACTATTATTTTGAATAAATATAACATATAACATATAACTGGACAAATGATGTATGCAGTACTGCAACCTGGGTGTGCTGTGCCATGCATGGACTGATCATACTGTGCGTCAGACATAGGCTACCCGGTTGATCTCCTAGATAAGTTCCTACCAAGCATGCTAACAGAAGTCACAGTCAGATCATGCACAGCCATGCTCATGGAAGGCCTATAAGAGGATGTCATTCTCTGCCTGGGAAAATATACAATTTTGATAACATTCACTTTCAGGCATAACAACCTTTTAATATTAAAGAGATATGGACACAGCACTCTACATAGTCATATTATAGAGAAATGTGAAATAACAGGTCCATTCATTGCATGTCTGCTGACTCTGTTTGTGGACCCTCTAAAAAATCACCATACAGCATCACACTTTCAGCTAATGGATGATTACTGTTGATAGAGCATCAGGTACTCAAAGTGCTACACAATATATTACTCACTTTAACATGTAACCTTTATTTACAGAAAACCACAACATATTCTGCAACACACATGAGTTACATAACATCAGGCAGAACACCTTCCAAGGCATGAACATCAATATTAACTGTGAGACACACTAATCACTGGCTTACATCCGGGCCTATGCCTCCCATCCAATATTAACTGTGAGACACACTAGTTACTGGCCTACATCCGGGCCTATGTCTACCACCCAATATTAACTGTGAGACTCACTAGTTACTGGCCTACATCAGGGCCTTTGCCTCCCACCAAATATTAACTGTGAGACACACTAGTCACTGGCCTACATCCGGTCCTATGCCTTCCACCCAGTATTTACTGAGAGACACACTAGTCACTGGCCTACATCTGGGCCTATGCCTCCCATCCAATATTAACTGTGAGACACACTAGTCATTGGCCTACATCCGGGCCTATGCCTCCCACCCAATTATTAACTGTGAGACACACTAGTCTCTGGCCTACATCCGGGCCTAATGCCATCCACCTAGTATCAAAGTAAGAAAACCTTATCAATTTGAACAGGAATTGCTGCATTTCATCATCACTTATTCTGCCATGGAATTGAACCTTCATTCTGCTCATGGTGCCCTAAATTGTATGCACCATTTTTCCTCTTCTCACAGATTGTCATCAGCTGCCAACACAGCCTCTACTTGTTCATTGGATTTACTGGGCCCTCCTTTGTCTCTCCTGGGCTTAACTTAAACCATGTATGGGGTCAGTGAAAAAAATCAAGGATGTTGGTTCAGTGTCATATTGCTTCTGGGGAGTGTGTCCAAACCCCCTGCCACCTTGTAGTAGCCTTACAAGCTCCACATTCACTGCCTTTGGGAGGTGCATGTGAGCTTTGACACACGAACATGCTCCCATCAATGTGACACACTGCTTTTGCAGGAAGGAGCTAGTTAGGCTTGCACAATTGCTTTATTGCAATGTGACTAGGCTGTCTCCTTCCAGGATTAGTGAGCTGGCATTGGCCACTCACTGCTATCCTCCTAACATTTGATCCCTCCAGCATAAATACAGCTATTCAAACATGGGTCACTTGGAGTGCAGTAAAGGTTTTATTCCTATAGGCCAGTTCTATATACACTATTGTCGTCATTTAAATTCATTAATTTACCTCTGTACTCCAGCAAACGTTTGTGTATTTCCTCAAACAACACACAAGTAAAGCATATGTAGTACAATAAAATGTGAATAGAATAATACATGTTCCCTTTCAGTTACCTCAAGTTAAGCTGGTGTAACTTGCAGCCCTTAACTTCTTCTCTTACGGAGCTGCTGTAGACATTGCTTATTTTCAGTTTTCCATAAATATTTAAGACCAGAAATGGCTGTGGCTGCTTTTATCATACAGTTCTGAGGCTCTTAGCACAGTCATTATGTTAATGAGCCTGTTTCAATGGAATATTCCTGCATTGCACAATTTTCTCACCACACAATTCACATGTGCCTCACTAAGAGGCACTGTCACCTTCCCAAACTCAGAGAACGGTGAGCATGTATGGAGTATGATCAACTTCCCAAACTCAGAGCACAGTTAGCATGTATGGAGTATGGTCACCTTCCCAAACTCAGAGGATGGTGAGATTGGATGGATAGATTCAAAGATTCAAAGTAGCTTTATTGTCATTTAGGACTAGATATGTGTAAACTTAAATGAAATTCCAAGTACTAGCTCACCATGTGAGTACAGAAGAAACACAGGACACAACAAATATGACATTAAGACATATCAAGTAATGGAATTAGGGACTAATGACTTATACCCCAAGAACATAAGAAAACGCTAGCCCCCCATGTAGTCATGTAAATACTATACAGTAGCAGCATGACAGGTAAGGGTGGTTACTGCACAGTGATACATTTCAGAATTCAAAATGAAGACAGATACAGTTCTTTCTCTCTTTCAGTGGCTTTTATTAGCTACAGTACACACGTGCAGGAGCCTCATGGAAAGCACCAGGCAGACTCCCAGAATAAAAGAATAAACAAGCTTATATACTGGTGATATTGCTGACAAGACAAAAAGAAAGAAATGAACCAATTAGACCATCGTACAGGGCAATTAACCAAACAAAGGTTTACCCGTAAACATAAGGCAATTCATATCATCACATCTCTAGGCAAGAGAAGAAAAATCGGATATATTTCCATATAAGGCACATTTCCTGCTTTCAGACAGACTCTTGCTTTTAAGCATTTTTCCATTGCTCAGAGTTCACTCAAAGTTCACAGTAAACAATACGTTTTAATACATACAGACTGTCACATACTCAATTCCCTCAAACACATGCTTTGACTGTTCATATTTTACAATCCCCCATTTGATGCTGTGTAAGCATCATCACTTAACCTATTTGCCCCAAATCTAACATAACCATACTGCTGGTCTTTTCATTATTTGAAGACATTGTCATTTTATCATCTACATTCATAGTTGCAGGCATATAAAATTTAGGCACTTTTTTCACAGTTTTTGAAGACATTAATTTCAAGATCAATGCTTTGATTAGAAATAAGACAAGAAAAGCAACAATTGCTAATACTGCAATTAATGAAATCAACTTCAACAGTCCACCTCCCCAACCTGAGAATAGGTTGGTTAACCATGCCCACGTTAAAGCATCAGCCTCCTTGGCCTTTGAAAGTTCGGAAATTCTTTGTATCAGTTCAAGATGACTTTCATTTTCGTGCTGATTATCAGGGATAAACATACAGCATTCCTCCTGGATTAAAGCACAAGTTCCTCCTTTCGCTGCAAGGGTGAAATCGAGGACCATACGATTTTGGAGTACTACAGCCCTCATAGCAGTCAATTCATCAGTCACTAATTATAAAGCAGAAAATGTAGCATTGCTTAGTATCTCAAGTAATTTAGATAGTTTTCCCAGTTCCCAAATTGATTTTACTGCTCCGTATGATGGAATTATACCAGCCCATGATATGACATCATCACACAAGTCCATATGGGAAAGTCCTTTGGTACTAGCATGGGCTAAGTCATGATGATAGATCCAAAAAGTATTAACTCGACCTAAAGGATTAGCAGGCTTTTTAACCTCTCGAACATTTTGAATCTTTCCTTTAGGTAATGCAGATACACGTCGAATAGCTGGAACCAGATAGCCCAAGAAACAGCTACCAGACCAGTCTCCTGGTAGCCATTTATATGCTTTTCTTCCACACATGAAATAACAATTCTCTACTTTAATGGTGATGTTGATAGGCTTAAAATGATCCCCGGCGTCCTGCAGTCCTTGGAATAGCTTCGAATAAATGGTTTCTATTTCCTGGGAAAAGTTAGCTATAGAGTTGTTAACAAGTCTTTTGACAGGTGAAAAGTCTGTTACACAACCTGCATTGTCCATAGTGCAATTATATACCACTGTTTTGTTACAATGGCTCCACCCAACTCTGGTTTTACCAAGTTATTGAAAACACACAGTTCCATTTTGACGGAAGAACAACTGTAATGCTATTTTGTCTTTTGAAATGACATTTGATGCATCATAGATGAAATTTGTCCAGGTTTCTTTAATTCCTAAAGTGACTATATTTAGCATCAATCCCCCATTAACAGTAGGAATAGCTGTGCAAACCCAACAGTCTGAGATGTTGAGGGATGATGCATATGAGTACTTGATTGCTTGATAAGTGTTGAAAGGTGGATGCCATACAGCTCGTTTGGCATGAGTAGTGAAGGAAGCAGAAAATAGGAATGGCCACAGCAAAAATAGCAAAATAACAGGAAGAAGCACCAAAATTGTTGTGCAATATTTTTGCAGAAATTTCAGTTGTGCCCGAGGAGTTTCAGTCATTTTCAGGCATTGGTACAGTATGACTGCGAGTGCGAGTAGCAATAGGTGGAGAATATGGAGCAACAAAAGGTAGAGGTTGCTGGTCTTCAGACGGAATTACCTTCTTGACATGTGATATATGAATCCAGGTGGGTGAACCTTGTAGCCAAACTGCTGAAAAAGTGGTGAGTAGAACCAGGAATGAACCCTTTCAGTGTGGTTGAAGAGCTGTTTTTAGAGAAAATGACTTGACATATACCCAGTCTCCTGATTGTAGTGCCGAGGACAAGAAAGGATCAGGAGTTTGTTGAGCTGCTGCTACCTGTCGATGATGAAACTGTAAAAAAGAAACAAGAGAAGTGCAATACAAGAGAATGTTATGATCAAATTTATCATATTCAGAAAAGGGCAGTGGTGGAGTCATGGGCATTCGCATAGGGTGGCCCATGAGGATTTCATGAGGAGAAAGACCTTTAGTAGGATGTACTTGAGCTCTCATAGAGAGCAAGGCTAGAGGTAGTGCCTGTACCCAAGTTAAGCCCGTTTCAGTAGTAATTTTAGCCAGTACTATTTTGAGTGTCTGATTCATGCGTTCGATAAGGCCAGATGCTTGTGGTCTATAGGGACAATGAAACTTGAGAGTGATGCCTAACATTTTACAAATTGAATCAATTAATTGAGCAGTAAAATGTGTTCCACGATCCGAATATATTTGACAGGGAACACCAAAACGAGGTATTAAATCATAACAAAGTTTCTTAGCAACAGAAATAGCATCATTCTTAGCAGATGGGTAGGCTTCTAACCACACAGAAAAACATCAACAACAGTTAAAACATACTTAAAATGAGTACAAGGTGGAAGTTCAATAAAATCCCATTGCAAAGCACAGAATGGTCCCAATGGTTTAGGTATAGGTTGTGTGGGACCCATGGTGCCCTTTGAAATGTTATACTGTAAACAAGAGGAGCACATACTCAAGAAATGTTGTACAGAAGCAGAAAGACCTGGGGCAAGCCAATCTTTTTGAATTTGTTTTATTAATGCTTGTACCCCAACATGAGCTAGCAAGTGATATGCTTTAATAAGAGAATTTAACATGGACTTGGGGCAGACCAGTCTGCCATCTGAATATTGCCAAATGAGATCAGAGCGTTTAAAGCAACCTTGGGCCAGCCATGATTTTCTTTCTGATTCTGGAGCTTCAGTTTGTAATGCTTTTAACACTGCAGTATCAAAAGTAGTTATTGACTGTAGAGGTTGCAAAAATTGTCCCTGAACAGTTTGTGAAAGAGCAGCCTGTTTTGCAGTCTAGTCAGCAAAGTTATTGCCTTTGCTTTCGAAAGAGTCATTGGATTGATGGGCTGCACGTTTTACAATAGCAATTTGAGATGGTAACAATAAATTTTGTAATAAGTTATTTATATAAAAATGATTCTTAACAGGAGACCCAGAGGAAGTTAAAAATCTGAGTTCTTTCCATAGGATACCAAAATCATGAACAACCCCATGGGCGTAGCGGGAGTCAATATATATAGTGACAGATTTGTCCTTAGCTATTTTGCATGCATGCGATAGGGCTACCAATTCTGCAGCCTGTGCGGAAGTTCCTGAGGGTAATCGTGCTGATTTTAAAACTTCAGTCGGTGTACAGACTGACCAAGCTGCTTGGAATTCTACGGAGTTTGTTCATAAACAGGATCCATCAACAAAAAGAATCAAATCCAGATTCTGCAAAGGAGTATCATACAAGTGTAACCTAGGAGAAAGAGCAGAGTTAACTACAAGCACACAATCATGTGGTTCGCCCTCATCCGATGTCGGTATTAAAGAGGCAGGGCTCAGTGGTGGGCAGTGTATTACTTGCAGGGAGGGATTATTGATTAAACTCAGTTCGTATTTTGTAAGACGTGCGTTGGAGAGATATTGAGTTTTGTTTTTTAAAAGTAATGCCTGAACTGCATGCAGGACTGCTAAAATTGTTTGGTGTCCCTGAGTCAGTGGAGCTGCCATATCAATCAAAATAGCAGCAGCTGCCACTGCTCGCAAGCAAGCTGGGTAACCAGAGAAGACCGGATCTAGTTGTGTGCTATAATAAGCAATAGGCGGTAGCCTCCAGTGCATTGCTGGGCCAAGAGACCCAAGGCAGTTTTGTTTCATTCACAGAAAAAGAAAATAAATGGTTTGGAATAATCAGGCAATCCTAGTGGTGGAGGATTTACTAAGGCTGTCTTTATAGCCTGAAAAGCGTCTTCGTGGTGTGACATCCAAGGTAAAGGGTCTGTGATTTCTTTTTTTAAAAGTTGTAATAGTGGAGCTGAAAGTTTTGAAAAATTAGGTACCCATTGTCTACAATATCCCGCTAGGCCTAGGAATCCTCAAAGTTGTCTCTGTGTTACAGGTCGTGGGGTTTTTGAATAGAGATTATGCGATTCGGGAGTATTTGTCGAAAACCCATTGAGATGTTATGTATCAAATATTGCACCTTGTCCTGCCAAAATTGTAATTTGGATTTATTTACTTTGAATCCGCGTGCAGCTAAAAAATTCAACACCAAAAGGGAATCTTCCCTACATGAATCACAGTCCAGTGAAGCTATCAGGATATCATCCACATATTGAACTAGAACAGAACGTGACGGTAGTCGGAGATCCTGTAACTGTCTATGCATCTCTCTAGAGAATAAGGTTGGGGATTCTACATATCCTTGGGGCAATCATGTCCAAGTATACTGTTGGCCCTTATATGTAAATGCAAATAAATACTGACTATCAGGATGTACTGGAAAAGCTGATGAGATATCTATCACCATGAAACATTTTGCGTTAGGTGGGATACAGCTTAGGATAGTAGCTGGGTTTGGTACAATTGGGAAGACGGGTAAAACAGCTTTATTAACTTCCCACAAGTCTTGAACAAATCTATAAACTTGTTTTCCGGGTTTCTTCACTGGCAATATTGGGGTATTACATGGATTTATAGTAGGTACTATGATCCCTTGTCATTCTAAAGCAGAAATAACAGGGGCAATACCAGTGATAGCCTCATTCGTCAAAGAGTATTGAGGCACTCGTGGTAACTTTGCTCCCAGTCATAGGGTTATTTTAACAGGAGTAGCGGAGGGCAAAAATCCAACATCATTGTCATGAGTAGTCCACAAGTGAGAGGGTAGGGAATGTAAACATTCATCTCTGCCAGAATGTGGCTGGCTGCACATCGTCTGTAAAATGGCTGAGTCATCCAGGGCTGCTAGGGTACTATCTTGTTGGTCTGAAGGTACTTGGAGATAAACTCCATCTGCTGTGCAAAAAATGGTAGCCCCATTTTGCAGAGCAAATCTCTCCCTAAAAGATTTAACGGTGCCAAAGGTCCTACTAGGAATGCATAATTATCCTGTAGGGGTCCCAAGGTAACTGGGATTGGAATAGTTTCAGAGTATTCGATAGGTCTACCAGAGATGCCCACTCCTCTAGTTATTTTGTCAGAGAGGGGAACAGTCATGGCTGCTTTGCCAGCTAACATAGATTTAGTTGCTCCGGTATCGATTTAAAATGGGTAGGGTTTATTCTTAACTAGTAACATTACATGCGGTCTATTCTGATCCACAGGAATGAAAGGACACAATTGCTGTTGCTTCTATTCAGGGAACCTTCATTGAGGTTGCTGCCGATTGGACGGTGTCCAAGTAGAATTCCATTGTTGTGTCGTATCAATGTACGGTGCTGGTTGCTCAGCCAAATATGGGCATTCGTTTTTTCCAATGGCCTGATTGGCCACAGTTGAAACATTCTGTCTGATTACTAGAATTTTGGGGTGGAGCCGACTGTGTGCTCTGCTAGTTTTGTCTATTCTGATTCCCGGGTCCTTGGCGTCCACCCCTTCCTCTTCCTCTACCCCGTTGACCAAAAACATTGCACATTTGTATTTGTGCTTTTACTAATTTCTCCTGTAAATCCTTCTGCTCTTTAGCTAAATGGTCAGAAAGGTATTTTACCTGTTGGACTAACTCATGCAGGCCTAAACTAGGCCAATTTAAACACACTTCTTTTAATTTTTCCCTTACTTGAGGGTGTAGCCCATCCACAAAGGCGGCTGACAGTCCGCTTTGTACTAGTCCTTCGGTGGGTTCAGGGTACCCAGAATAGGCCTTAAATGCATCAGTGAGTCGATGTAAGTATTTGTCTATAGGATCATCCTCTTTCTGTATGATTGATTTGATTTTTGACCAATTGGGGGTAGGTGGTACAATTACAGTAATAGAATCAACTATACATTGTCTAACCGTTTCAAATCCATTTTCCCCTTGCGTGTTGTGTTTTGGTATTGGTGTAGGAACATTAGCATGATCCCAGATACGTTTCATAAGATCGGCTGGTATAGAGTACTGTAGGACAGCTCTAACCTCTTCTATGGTAGGATTTTGCAAGCAGACATGTCCTGCCAACACTCGTTGAAACTTTGCTGGGTTATTGCGAATAGGCAGAAGTGATTTGGTAATGGCTTGAAAATCAACTGCCGACCACACCCTAGGCAGTACTACTGTGGCCGGTTGCCCTGCATCTCTAGCATGGACTGGATTTAGGACTTCTCTTAACGGAAATATTCTCTCTTCATCTGATGGGCTGGTGCCCGATTCAGAGTCAGAGTCCAGATTAGATTTATCTGGTCCACTGTAATCGTCGTTGCCTTCAATTAGAATTGGACATTGTTTATAAATCTTACCCTTATGTAAATATATGGCTTTCTTATCATAATATTTCTTCAACTGGCTAGGCCTAGGGTCAAAAAGCATTTCTGCCTTTTTCTTATGTTTTTTTGTTTTTGAGCGGGTTAATCTAGGTGATGACTTACTAGAGGGTTCTGTTTGTTCAGGTTGCTCTATAGGCTGTTTACTAGATTGACTGTCTAATACCTGGATTCCACTTCCAGACTTGAGTGCGGTGTGTTCCTTTCCCCGCCGACCCCTGCCCTCTGTTGTAGAGCTTACTGCTGCGTCTTGAACTTGTGAGGGCTGGTATAACAATGGAGGAGCTGTAGGGGGTGGGGGAAACCAGGGGTTATCATCCTCAGACGATTCAGTTATTTGTAATTTATTTAGTTCTTGTACAGGATATAAACCTTTAAAGGGCAGTTCCTTTAAACGCTTCCCATTTGCTACATCTAAATTAGTTGCAGTATGTCACAGTTCCTTTATCTGCTCTTTTAGTTTCTTTTGATTATCTTTAAGACTACTAACGACCGAATCCTTTTCCCTTTCTTTGGCTTCGCACATCCAATCATTAAATGCTGCCCAACACAACCCTGGTAATCTTCCTTTCTTTTTTAACCTTTTTTGCAAATTAATCAATACATCTTTATTAAAACTACCGTTTTCAGGAAAGGCAAGATTACCGTCATTTTTAGTTAGGGCGATCCACTGGTTTAAATGCATACAACTGTCCCGGGACACCTGATAAAACATATAACCAGCTGGTGTACCTCTTTCTGGCTCATTTATTTTTCCCGCACTCACTCCCATTTTCACACAATAAGCTGTACTTGTTTAACACAGGTTTAGCTAAGGCATTATATAAATTTTTTTTACCCCTTTTCATTCCTCCTTTCATACTTATGACGCCAATATTTCTGTATTACCCCACTCTCATACTGCACATTTAGTATATTACCCCACTCTCATACTGCATATTTAATATTTCCGTATTACCCCACTCTCATACTGCATATTTAATATTTCCGTATTACCCCACTCTCATACTGCACATTTAGTATATTACCCCACTCTCATACTGCATATTTAATATTTCCGTATTACCCCACTCTCATACTGCATATTTAAAAGCAGAGAAAAAATGTGTGCCACTTACCTTAAAACGACTAAGTGAGAGAAATGATATCTTTATCTACTGCACAAAAAAAAATTTCAAATCTTTAAGGCAGACAGACAGAGAGATGTAGAAAACACTGCAAAAACAGAAAAAAATCTGTTGTGGGCCCTTTCATTAGCAGTATTTCTTTCACTTCCTGACTGCTGCAGCTTGTTCCCAATTCAGATCTGAGTAAATGGCACCAATTGTTACGTTTCAGAATTCAAAATGAAGACAGATACAGTTCTTTCTCTCTTTCAGTGGCTTTTATTAACTACAGTACACACGTGCAGGAGTCTCATGGAAAGCACCAGGGAGACTCCCAGAATAAAAGAATAAACAAGCTTATATACTGGTGATATTACTGACAAGACAAAAAGAAATAAATGAACCAATTAGACCATCATACAGGGCAATTAACCAATCAAAGGTTTACCCGTAAACATAAGACAATTCGCATCATCACATCTCTAGGCAAGAGAAGGAAAATCGGATGTATTTCCATATAAGGCACATTTCCTGCTTTCAGGCAGAGTCTTGCTTTTAAGCATTTTCTCATTGCTCAGAGTTCACTCAAAGTTCATAGTAAACAATACGTTTTAATACATACAGAGTGTCACATACTCAATTCCCTCAAACACATGCTTTGACTGTTCATATTTTACAACAGGAACTAAAACTGTTACTCTTTATGAAATATTACATAAAGTAAGTAAAGGGAATTGCACTTGAGTATAAATATATAACTAAGCAAATAACTAAATATTGCACATTCCAAACAAAACACTGTTATTAAGTTAATTTGTGATGAAGTCACTAGGGCTGGTGTCTGAATCATTAAGTCTCATGACCGTTGGGTAGAAGTTGTTAATGAATGTGGAGGTCCTACAGTGAATACTGCAGTACCTCATGCCAGATGACAGTTGAGTAAACCAGCCATGTGCAGGGTGTGAGGAGTTAAGTATTTTGTGGTCTGTTTTAAGGCTCCTTGCTGTGAATAGTTCTTGGATTGATGGTAGACTGGTGCCCACGATTTTCTCTCCCCCCTCTCTGTAGCTTCTTCTTTTCAGCTACTGTACAGTTCCCAAACCAAACAGTGACGTTACAGGTGAGAATGCTCTCAATAGCTCCTCTGTATTAGGTGGAGAGGACAGTAAGTGGGAGTTTTTTTCTTTTGAGCCATCTCAGAAAGTGGAGTTTCTACCTCTTGACAGTGAATCTTCAGCGATAAGTGGGCAGTCGACCTTTTCCTACAGTCACTGATGATTGCCTTTGTTTTATTGAAGTACAGGTCTAGGTTGTTTCTCACACACCAGTAGATCAGAGAGTTGACCTAGTCTCTGTATGCCCTTTCATCCTCTCCTTTGATAAGGTCCACAACCGTGGTGTCATCTGCAAACTTGATATGATTAGAACTGTGTTTTACACATCCCTGAGGAACACCAGTGTTGAGAATTATGCACCCCCAGGTGTTACTTCCTCCACATGTCCTCTGTGGTCTTTATGATTAGAACTGTGTTTCACACATCCCTGAGGAACACTGGTGTTGAGAATTATGCACCCCCAGGTGTTACTTCCTCCACATGTCCTCTGTGGTATTTATGATTAGAACTGTGTTTTACACATCCCTGAGGAACACTGGTGTTGAGAATTATGCACCCCGGGGTGTTATTTCCTCCACGTGTCCTCTGTGGTCTTTATGATTAGAACTGTGTTTTACACATCCCTGAGGAACACTGGTGTTGAGAATTATGCACCCCCAGGTGTTACTTCCTCCACATGTCCTCTGTGGTCTTTATGATTAGAACTGCGTTTTACACATCCCTGAGGAACACTGGTGTTGAGAATTATGCACCCCCAGGTGTTACTTCCTCCACATGTCCTCTGTGGTCTTTATGATTAGAACTGTGTTTTACACATCCCTGAGGAACACTGGTGTTGAGAATTATGCACCCCCAGGTGTTACTTCCTCCACATGTCCTCTGTGGTATTTATGATTAGAACTGTGTTTTACACATCCCTGAGGAACACCAGTGTTGAGAATTATGCACCCCGGGGTGTTATTTCCTCCACGTGTCCTCTGTGGTCTTTATGATTAGAACTATGTTTTACACATCCCTGAGGAACACCGGTGTTGAGAATTATGCACCCTGAGGTGTTACTTCTTCCACATGTCCTCTGTGGTCTTTATGATTAGAACTATGTTTTACACATCCCTGAGGAACACCGGTGTTGAGAATTATGCACCCCCAGGTGTTACTTCCTCCACATGTCCTCTGTGGTATTTATGATTAGAACTGTGTTTTACACATCCCTGAGGAACACCAGTGTTGAGAATTATGCACCCCGGGGTGTTATTTCCTCCACGTGTCCTCTGTGGTCTTTATGATTAGAACTGTGTTTTACACATCCCTGAGGAACACCAGTGTTGTGAATTATGCACCCCCAGGTGTTACTTCCTCCACATGTCCTCTGTGGTCTTTATGATTAGAACTGTGTTTTACACATCCCCGAGGAACACCAGTGTTGAGAATTATGCACCCCCAGGTGTTACTTCCTCCACATGTCCTCTGTGGTCTTTATGATTAGAACTGTGTTTTACACATCCCTGAGGAACACCGGTGTTGAGAATTATGCACCCCCAGGTGTTACTTCCTCCACATGTCCTCTGTGGTCTTTATGATTAGAACTGTGTTTTACACATCCCTGAGGAACACCGGTGTTGAGAATTATGCACCCCCAGGTGTTACTTCCTCCACATGTCCTCTGTGGCCTTTATGATTAGAACTGTGTTTTACACATCCCTGAGGAACACTGATGTTGAGAATTATGCACCCTGAGGCGTTACTTCCTACTCATGTCCTCTGTGGTCTTTTGATCAAGTAGTCTAAGATGCAGTTACAAAGGTGCTGGTTAATTCCAAGGTTGACTAGCTTATCGATAAGTTGCATCAGAACCACAGTATTAAATGCTGAACTGAAGTCCAGGAACAACAGTCTGACATAGTTGTTCTTTCCCTCTAGATGGTCAGGTGAGTGGTGCAGTGTCACCGATATGGCATCAGCAGTGGACCTGTTTGACCGATAAGAGAATTGCAAAGGATCAAAGGTTGATGGCAGAACTGCTGACAGGTGCTTTTTAACAATCCTCTCAAAACATTTATTTATTTTATTTTTTATTTTATTAGCATTTGATTACTGGGAAAGTCCATTGGGCCAGTGAAAGCCCATTTTTGGTGGAGGCCTGGGGAGAACAGCTCCAAGTATAATGACAGAGAAAAACATTTTACAAATACAGAGAATGAGAATTATAAAGATAAAGTAATAAAAAATACCATAAAATAAAATTGCATGACAATTTTACAATGTAGATAAAGACGATAATATCAACAGAGATAATCAAAGTCAAAGAAAAGGCTATCAGATCATGTAACAAATGCAAGCCAGACATTTTGGTTAAGTAATGTACAGCTTGTGAGCTCCAGAGTAATCTTATAGTTCAGGAGTTGCTTATAGTGAATAAATTATCTAAATGTAGAATTAGAATACAATATGAGGAGGGGGGAAAGAGAGGGAGAAGGTGAATTGTAGATGAGGGGGATATTAAGTAGATAGTGTTCAATACAGTTCAGCAAGATAAGAAATATTTTCATAGGGGCTAGAGATGGATAGATTACGTATAATAGGTATAGTAAGTAATGGCAGAGGAAGGTGTTGAGCAATTACAAATCCATCTAGCAAGAAGCTGATTTTGCAGAGCAGTCTTAAAGTTATAGGGGTTATGTTGTAAGCGGATGTGTGTAGACAGAATATTCCATGTTTTGGTGATGATCCATCAGTATATAACCATCCTGCAGGTAATTTTCGTTTATGAACTTGAAGAAGGTGTTGTTGTTCAGATTGCAGGGGCCTAGTGGCATTACAAAGGGTGAGTAGTGAGTTAAGTGCTGGCGAGTCCTGTGGTTTGTTGTCAGCAGTTGTAAGCTGGAGGGGTAATAGGTGGTGGGGGAGTTTGGGCCATTGTTACTTTTTTAGGGCAATACAGTGATGGATTGAATGGTGACTGTAGTGAATTTAGCTATCTTATTATAACATGTTTCTAATTTTGATTGCAAGGAGGACTGTAAATTGCTTAGTAAAGGTGCGCCATAGGCCACAGAGGGTAATAGGTATGATAGTGCTATTACTTGTTTAGTATGGAGGGAGAGGAACTTACTGTGTCTATAGAGCAACCCTAACTTTTTATGGGTTTACTTATATTGTTTTGAATATGTAAATCAAATTTGAGGTTTTCATCAATTATTAATCCTAATAATTTAGTGTGGGTTACCATTTTGATTTTAGTGAAGCTGAGAGAGAATATTTTGAGATCGTCTTTTATTGGATGTTGTCTCTTCCATGTAAAGATCATAAGTTTGGGGTTTTTTGGATTTAAAGAAAGGTGATTATTGTGCGGCCATATCTCCACAGTGGAAAATGCTGCCTGAGTGGTTTGCTGAAGTGTTTTTGTCTTGGGTGCAGAGCAGACTATGGTGGAGTCATCTGCATACTGGACTAGGAAGCAGAGATGGATAGTTAGGTGGAGATTATTAATAAAAATATTAAAAAGAAGAGAGCCTATAATTGATCCCTGGGGGATGCCTGTAGATTTGTGAAGGAAGGGAGAAATGGAATTTTGCCATTTAATAGTATGCTCTTTGTTGGAGAGATAGCTTTTAAACCAATTAAGTGACTGGGGAGAAAGGCATATGTTTGAGAGCTGAGAGTGAAGGATAGAGTGGGAGATGGTATCAAGTGCTTTTGATAGATCTATGAAAAAAGGCAGACACAATGTGTCCTGAGTCTCTAGCTTTGTAAGGGTGCCTCGTGCTGTAGATGTGCTGTGACCAGGGTGGAACCCATGTTGTGTACAGGAGAGGATCTTGTTTTTTAGGAGATAGCTTAAAATTTGCATTTGCACACATCCTTTCATGATGTTAGGCATTAAAGCAACTGGTCAGTAGTCATTCTGGCAAGAGGGATTGTCTTTTTTGGAGAAGATGGATGTTATTTGTTACCTTGAAGCAAGAGGGTACTTATTCTGGAGCAAGGGAGGTGTTGAAAATATCCGTCATAACTGAGCAAAGTTGGTCTGCACACCCTTTTAGTACTTTGCTCAGTATATTATCTGGACCAGCAGCCTTCCTGGGGTTCTCTTTCTTCACTGACTTCTCACTTCCTCAGAGTTAAGACTGAGCACTCCCTCATTCTGGTCAGTGGATAACCTAGTTGCAGGCAAGTTATTTTTCTCTTTGAATCTGCCAAATAATAAATTTAGCATTTCCAGGAAGTCAATGCTGTCTTAACACTAAGCTGCCCTGGTTTTATAATTGTTGATCTGTTATATCCCTTACTAAAGACTCCTAGTATCCCTCATGTCCTTGAAGCGATTCTGTAGCCTTCTTCCATACTCCCTTTTAGCCGCTTTAATGCCTCTTTTTAGATTTGCTCTGGCTTCATTTAGACCTTCCTTGTCTTTTGACCTGAATGCTGCATTCCCTGCCTTCAGGAGCTCATAGACTTTACTAGTGAGCCAAGGCCTTTGGTTTGCTCTAACTGTGATACCTTTGGTGATAAATACATCATTAATGCACTTTGAGATGTATGCCATTACTGCTTCTGTGTAGTCATCTATGTTTACCTGTTGGTCTGACATGGCTGCCTGTCTGAATACATCCCAGCAGGTACTGACAAAACATTCCTGGAGACATTCCATTGCTCCCTTGTCCCAAACCCTGATGTGCTTCACCATGGGCTTTTCTCTGATCAGAGCAGATTTGTAGGCTGGTCGAAGCATGATAGGAAGGTGATCAGAGCTTCCTATATTAGGTTGTTGCACTGCCTTGTAGGCTCCTTTTATGTTGGTGTGGTGTATGACCTGTCCAAAATTCCTGTACCTCTTGTGGGAAAGTCTACATATTGATAATAGTGGGGTAGCACCTCTTTCAGATCAGTTTGATCAAAGTCACCTGCTACCATGTGTGTAAAGTCTGAGTTTTTACTCTGTAGCTCAGAGATAGAGTTGTATAGTTTATTCAGGGCTTCAGTAGTACTAGGACTGGATGGAATCTACACCACTATTATACTGACAGGAGTATGGTCATCTTCCCAAACTCAGAGCATGGTGAGCATGTGTGGAGCATGGTCACCTTCCCAAACTCAGAATACAGTGAGCATGTGTACAGCATGGTCACCATCCCAGATTCAGAGTACGGTGAGCATGTATGGAGCATGGTCACCTTCCCAAGCTCAGAGCACGGTGAGCATGTATGGAGCATGGTCACCTTTCTGAACTCAGAGCACGGTGAGCATGTATGGAACATGGTCACCATCCCAGATTCAGAGTACAGTGAGCATGTATGGAGCATGGTCACCTTCCCAAGCTCAGAGCATGGTGAGCATGTATGGAGCATGGTCACCTTCCTGAACTCAGAGCACAGTGAGCATGTATGAATGGGATAATGACCCTGGTGGGGATGTGGGAAAAACTGAGTGCAATGATGGCTTTTAGCAGCAGTGAAGAACCAAGCAGGTATATGCACTTTAATGATTGTGCACTCTAATGCCTGCACACTTTAATGCTTGTGCACTCTTTCAATGCCACTGACCACTCCCTAACACCATCATGCCACCATGTATTTTCAGGCTATGCAAAGGTGGCACCATCTCTGATCATACTAAAGAGGAGCCACTATATGCCATAGCAGCAATATGCATGACTGGGGGAGGGCTATTGTATTTGTCTGGACTGTGACCTATTGAACGACCATAACTTCTGAGGGCACTGAAGGTCGCAGGGTCGCCAGGTAATACAGTTAATGAAAATAATATGTTGCTGTACTTTATACACTCCGCACCAGCAGCACATGCTTGGGCCCCCATTATGCAGATGATGTCTGGACTGACCGCGACAGAATGGTGAGTGCAGCTGCTACTGATATGAGTTGCTATGCTGAGCTCTGCTGGTACCACCACAGTGACCTGAGAGGGCTGGTACCACCACAGTGACCTGAGAGGGCTGGTACCACCCCAGTGACCTGAGTGAGTGCCTTCCAGACCCTCTGAACCAAAACAAAGAAGATGTTAGAGTGAGGTTTAGTGTAAATATGCAGGGCTGACCACTGCCCTTGCTATTCCCTTTATAGTTAAATGGACCCTTACTGGGCATTTAAGTGATCTGTGTTGTATTTGTTGTTTTTTTTTCAATTCAGAAGGAGATAGAGAAAACACTACCATAGCAGAGGAGAATGAAACATCTCTCAAGAAACAGGGGTGAGTACGATTACTGTCATATTATTGATTAGTTAGCTTTAACAGAGCAGTACAGAGTTACCCACTGCTGTGTCCCATTTTATGAACTGTCTGATACAACCTGTATAAATATGATGTCTTGCACATCCACATGCCCAGTCTACATGCTGAGAGGGGTAGTCACATTCCTTATCTGAAATGCTGTGCCTTCCTCCGTCTGTCTGGACAACATACCCACTGCCTCACGGTGCCTTTCATTTTATTTTATTTTTTTATTTAACATTTGTTAACTGAGAACGTCTGACTTGGAATGAAGCCAATTTTCAGCGGAGACCCAGGGAAAAATGTTCTAGACGCATGTCTTTGTAATGTGGGAGGAAACTGGAGCACCTGGAGGAAACCCATATGAATGCAGGGAAGACATGCAGACTCCACACAGAGGGCACTCCAACTGAGAATCAAACCGGAGAACCTCTTGGTGTGAGGTGACAGTGGGACTGCTGCACCACTGTGCTGTTCATGCAGGGATATTGCCACATTTGTGCACTATGGACATTACCACAGACCAGGTAGACATAAGAGGGAATGGGGTTTGAAGCTGCATGTCAGTACCTCGACTGTCCATCACCCCAATATATGCCCATGCTAGAGCCACCACCACTTAGCATACTGCAGGTATGCATGCTTTTCCCCTGGTCTGTCCTCCGATGCATAGCAAACTAGATTGTAGTCATTACTAAGCAGCTAACAGCCATCTGTGTTTGCAGCAATTACTTGTCTGCTTCTGGTGCACCAGAGTGGCATTATAGGCATGCTGAATCACATAAATGGTAACACTGTCCAAGGCCACATGCTTGTCTTTTACTTTGTCACGTACATCATGCCCATTTGGTCACACCAACAACACCCCCATGTCTTACTATGTCTATAATCTCCATCTTACCACTGTAGCCATAACCCCCCCCATACAATTGTCCAGTAGTGATACTGAAGTTATATACCTTGTCAGAAGGATCAGCTATGGCATAGTATCATACCTAGTAGCTATGTTGTATACCAATAAGCACTTATAAGAATCATCATCACAAACAGAGTAGTAATATTTTTTCTGTCTGTCTCTTTTTGATTTAACTTGTCCAGCCCTAAAAACATTCTACACAACTATGCTACCTGTTGGCCATTGCAATCCAGTGACCAAACCCTCCTGTCTGCCTGTCTCTGTTTCCTGTTCACACACCATGTGGTACATCAGGCAATGAGCACCTTTCAACACTCATTGTTTCTGCAACAGTTACAGCTTTTATGGGCTTAGGTTGCTAGCCCAAGGCCCAAACATCTTCAGAGGGTGCACCACACACATCTGCATGCACCCACTCACACCTATGGCCAATTTAGAGTTTCCAATCTACCTACTGCCTGTCTTTGGAATGTGGGAGGAAACTGGAGCACCCAGAGGAAACTCACGCAAACACAGGGAGGACATGCAGATTCCACACAGAAGGCACCCCAACCAAGAATCAAACCAGAGAACCTCTTGCTGTGAGGCAACAACACTAACTACTGCACCACTACACCACCTCCTGTCTGTCTACAAACCTAGTAAATCTGCTGAGCATTGTCTGTATTTGTACAATTTTGCTAAGGTCTGCATCTCCTTACCTGTATCCATCAGGTCTATACCATCCTTCCTCTCTTTCAAAACCACTCTAAGTGAGTTAATATCTGGCTGTGTTCTTGTTCAAATCCATGTAAAACTACATCCCTAAATATGAACAGGTATCTTTTCATTCCTTATACTTCCTTACTCTCCCTTCTACACTTACTTTTTAGTGCTATCTAATTTTCTTTCCCAAATGTCTTTACCATAAGCCTGTTTTCCCTCACTTCATATTGCAATTCTTATTTATATTAGACTAATTTACCTTTAATTTCTCTACAAACTGTCTAAAATTTCTTTGATATTAAATGATTGTTAAATATCTTGTATCCATTTTAACCAATGTGTTTATATTATGTCTAATTTGTTATAATTATTTAAACTGAAGATGTTTTTGCTTTATTTTTGAAGATTGTAAAATTATTGTTCTTACAATGTTTTGTAATAATTCAGAGATTTAATCCCCTGGCTTCCACTGAAAATGGGCTTCTACCCAGTCAGACTTTCCCGGTAATCAAATGTCAATAAATAAATTAATACGTTTTTGATTTTTTTCTAACTATTTAATTTACATTTTTTACACATATGCAATGACTGTGCCTGTGACATAGCACTAGTCTCCAGAGCATCATTGGACCCCTCCACCTACTGCCGGCATGTTGTCTGCTCCCAGACCTGTATCTCCATCATGTGACAGATACAATGTGGCTGGAGGGGGTGACATGGGGGTGTCGTCAATAGTCACTGTCAGTTTCTCACTGTAAAGGGGTGTTTTTGTGCTCCTATTTCATTTAGTAGCAATGCCTGGTTTGGTTACAATTCATCATTTGGCAGTAGTTAGCAGAGGTGGTGGGGGAGTTAATGGAGTGTTGGACTGAAGCTCACATTAGTCCAGATGGAGGAAGATGAGGCTCTGAATGGAGAGATGATGAGGATCGAAAAGGAGAGACAATGAAATCAGCAAGAAAAGGAGGGTAGCATTGCTGGAACTGAATTCAACCTTAAGTCTTGGTGAGTGCTTTCATGTGGTGAACCCCATTTTCCCAAAATCACACCAAGACAACACTGCTCTATAGACTGTATTTTATATAGCATATATCATGGAGAGAGGTAGGATAAAAAATAAAAAGATATCTGAGTGCACAGGTCTCAAGATAAAAAAGTGCCCAACCCTGATGTATGCACTGGCACTGGGACTGGAAAAAATGGCAGTGTAAAATCCTCAGGATGTGGAAACTTTCATACAATGAGAAATTAAGGAGAAGCATGTGGAGCGGGGGATATCTTAAGAAGAAACATGACTACAGGAAAGAGAAAGATATTTAATATGGTGCGATATTTATGCAAAGGACAAAGCAAAAGCAATCAATACAAAAAGAACAGCACCAAAGATATTTGAAGAAAAATACAGGCAAAGGCACCTGGATATGGAAAATGACACAGGATGCAGCTGATGCGGATATGTCACAGTAAGATGTTCTGGAACTTTCTACAGAATGCCTGCAAGAAACAGAGAGCAAAGAATGTGCTCGCAGTTTAGAAGAAAATGATCTAAGGGAAGAGCTGCTTGATTTAATAGAAATGGAGAGACATATCAAGATTGATGAAATAAATAGATTACAGAAAGTAATGAAGGCACAATATGTTACAAGTGTGATACAAACAGATAAAAACAGATAAAACCAGATAAAAATAGATAAAAACAGATAAAACCAGATAAAAACAGATAAACACAGATAAACACAGATGAACACAATAATCAAGACTATTAAGAGAAATTCAGATGATATAAAAAAAGTAAATAGGATATATTACTGTGGAGCTATATTAATAACCAATACATTGCTTCTACAAAACCACAGAGAACAAAAACAATGACCAGCATCAGAACAGACCAGGATCTATTGTACGCTATTGTAAATAATAAAGATATCAGCATGGGCAGGGAAACGTAGAAGACATGCAAATAAATATACAAGATAACCAATTTGTTCATGATCCAAAAATGTTTTATAGAAAACTGGTAAAAAAGGCAAAATTAATAGAAACCCCACCGGAAAAGAATAAATAGACTGATTTTGGAGAAATATTCATGAACACCCTGTGGAACATAACAGAGATGCTGAATGGATAGAAAAATTAACAGAAACAGTAGATTTCAAATGTAGAGGATATGAAATGGAATGAAGTAATGACCAGAGAAAATGAAACAAAATTAAGAAATGTTCCTAACTGGAAAACCCCAGACTCAGATGCAGTACCTGACTTCTAGTTAAAAGTATTAACACCTTTAAACAAAGATTTAGCCCTGAGTAAGGGTTATTTACATGTGCATCCCAAGCAGACAACAACCTGGTTAACAACAGGAAAATCATAAAGAGTGAACCTGTAAGCCATTTTAAAAATAGACCAATAACTTGTCTTCTGATGATGAACAGACTATATCCTGGAATTGATACAGACCATTCATAGTCATTTGGAAAAAAAAAAACTCATGGATGACAATAGAACAAAAGGGTAACAAAAGAAAGTCATGTGGAGTAAAGGATTACATGTTGCTGAATAAAGCCATACTATTGTAAAATAATTGTATAAGAGTTGTAAAATGGGGAGAATCTAATTACGATATACCTGTTGCTCAAGCTGCTGCAGAGAGCTTGACCTACTACCAGCTGTAATACTGAGAAAAGATAAGTGTTTACTATCATTTTTGTCTGCATTTTGATTTAATATCTCTGTAATCTATACAACTGTACTTAGTCTTCTTCCTGTATGTTATAGCTGTATATTCTCTTAATGTTGACCTCACTTGTAGAGAAATCCTTTGTCTGGAGGCCTTGTCTGTTTTCTTAGTGGCAGTAAGTTTTCAGAACTAGTTTAACATGGCCGAAGTATTCCTGCATCTGTATTGTTTGGTTTCTGTCCTGTTTTAAATCAGATATACCTGTTGCTCAGGCTGCTGCAGAGAGATTGACCTACTACCAGCTGTGATATTGAGAGAAGATAAGTGTTTATTCTCATTTTTTGTCTGCATTTTGATTTACTATCTCTGTAATTTTTACTTATTCTTCTTCTTGTTTGTCCCCACCCACCCTCACTGTTCTTGTTTTACTGTTAGTGTTGGTGGATCTGGAATTGCCCGCCCTTCCTGTAAGTCTCTATATGTACACTCCTCCTGAGTCCATCTCATTTGCTCACTTAACCGAATATAGTGAGATCATATTCTGAGTCTAGTGCTCACTCTACTTAATACAGAGTGAAGATTTGAGAAGGCCAACCCACTTAGGTTCTTCCTTCCTCTCTCCTTGCACTTTACTAAAAAAATAAAATTCATCTGTTTTCCTGTATTTGTGTTATTTCCTACTTTATTACCTTATTTTGCTTTTGCCTCTTCTTAAAAGTACTCAGTTGTGTTTATTCTTCTGTATTTATTACTGTTTGGTAGTAGCCTGATTAAATTGTAACTGTTATTTGGTTTAAGCACTAGGGCTTCATACCGGTTGTTTTACATTAAAAAGGTTTGTGGTCTGCACTGTTGTGGCAGGACAGGTAGCTTACATCCTTCTAAGCTGGGAATTGCTGATTGAAGGCCCAGTGTCTGCTATTCTAAAAGTGTATTAGTTCTGGATTAAGCACTTGGGCTTCAGGCCAGTTATTCTACACTAAGAAGGTTTGTGGTCTGCACTGTTGTGGCAGAACAGGAAGCTTACATCCTTCTAAGCTGGGAATTGCTGGTTGAAGGCTCAGTGTCTGCTATTCTAAAAGTGTATTAGTTCTGGTTTAAGCACTTGGACTTCAGGCCAGTTATTCTACAGTAAGAAGGTTTGTGGTCTGCACTCTTGTGGGAGGAAAGGCTGGACTCTGCCCTGATGAGCTGGGAATTTCTGGTCACAGGCTTATTGTGCCTGCCTATTCGAACTGTTTCTTTCTGAAATTGGTGCACCTTGTTGCTGTAGCATAGGACCAGATTCAGGCCTGTTGAATCTAGCTTAGTTTGTATAACTTGAGCAGTGATCCAGGCCATCTTTTTTGGAGAAGGTTCCCCTGCACCGTAGTAGCGGGAGTGTGCAGTAAGTACCTGTCTAATTGAAGACTTCTGGAACAGGGCTCAGTTTTGATTTTTTTTTTCTATGTAATTGGGTAACTTGTTTAAATCAGATTGTTCATTTTCTATTGTTTTATATATATATATATATATATATATATATATATATATATATATATATATATATATATATATATAAATTGCACTTTATTCATCTGCTTTTATTGTATTTGTGTTTCTTCCTACTTTATTACTAGGGGCATTGACTACAACTCTGAACTGAGATATATAACAATAAGCATCTTTTTATGCGCATTTAAAGTGTTTTTTTGATTGTATCTGCTTTTTTTCAGAAAAAAAAATATATATACTTGTTTCCCACCTTTCTAGGCTAGTATAGTCCAGTTTTCAGGTTAGTGCTGAATTCACGGCTGTGTTACAGATCTCTGTATTTGCCTATACCTTACTTGGATAGAAGGAAGTTTCTCTGTTCACCTGTCAGAGAAGGGAGCTTTGAACAGCCCATCTGTCCCTGGAAGAGTGGTTTCAGGTCAGAAAGTTATAGTTTATTGGCCATTTTGGGCTAATCTGTATATTGTTCATTTCCCTGCTATAAAAATGCATTTGCTTGGTTTTGTGCACCGGACAGCACCGGTTAGCTAGGGTATAACTATTACCGGCTCCACAAAGTCTGCTCTTCAATTTTTCCCTGGGAACTAGACAAACTTTCAACTTAAGCACTCAAGTCATTCATTTTTCATCCCGTCACTTGCTCAAAACTCATAGCAAGCACTTATAAACCCTAGCACTACAGAAGGAAAAGGCTCTCTATTCGACCTTACCAGCCATTCAGTAAAACAGTTTACTGTACCTATCCAGGTATGTCCAAAGGGCAGTTTCAGGTGTACTCTTCAGTCCAACTGGTGAATCTGGGCATTTTGAGGCAATGTAACAACTGCCTCATGTACACAGACATTCCTCTCCTCCTACCACTAAACACTAATACACGCGAGAGATACAATTATACAGCCAAACTGGAGGCTAAGCTCTCTCAACCCAAGACTGGATCAGACAGTCAAGAGGAGAAGGGAAATACTGGCATCACACCACCACCAGTCTCACATAGACACATTAAACCAGCACCGGCAAAAAACACACCTAAATTCATGAAAACATACTCAGAGGCTCTAAATAAAAATCTGCAAAAGCAACAGAGCCCTCCAGAGCAGACATCCAAGCAACCTCCACCCCCCAACACAAACCATGAAACACATACTTCACAAAACCAGTGTGCCACGCAATCACAGCCCTCAAGGCAAAATAACATACACAACATACTAGTAATAGGTGACTCTATAGTCAGGCACACTGACATCCCACTCACTAGGCTGAATAAGGAGAAGGTTACTGTTAGCTGCCTGTCGGGTTCCAGGATCCGCCACATAATACAAGCACTCAGATCACTCCAGAACAAGTACAAATATGATTCTGTCATTGCTCATGTTGGTGTGAATGACCTGAGCCATACCTCCCTGACTACATGAAAAGAGACATGGAAGAGCTCTCTGATCATGTAGCCCAGGTCGGTATGACTCTGACCCTGAGTAGCATCCTGCCCTCACCAAGAATGATACCATGGTATAAAGAAAGAATTATCAATTTCAACAATTGGCTAAGTTTCTGGTGTCATTCAAAGGGAATCCAGTGTCTGTCTGCCTGGGATGACATGCTTGACAAGCCACGCTGCTTCACTAGAGATGACTTGCACCTGTCACCCTTAGGCTTTTGAATACTGGCCAAGGCTCTTGCCACCTCCATATTGCCTTTTTTAGGCAAGGCTCAAAAGACAAACCTACCACCGTAAATAGCACAAGTAACAAAAATCTGAGGGTAATACTACTCAATGCCAGAAGTCTAAACCTCAAAATGCATGCACTCGAGGCACTCCTCAGTATGGAGAAAATCGATATATGTGCAGTAACAGAAACCTGGTTTAAGGCTCCAGTGAGTACCCCAGCACTACTAGGTTACAACTCATACCATACATTTCAGCCATAGAACCCAGACCGAAATACAAAAGGTGAGGGAGTATCCACATTCATCAAGGATACCCACACCTCCAGGTTAGTGGCACAGCATGATGCTTCACAGATTATCCACATGCAACTAACAATGGGCAAAACTGCAATTCATATTATAGCTTGCTGCAGATCACCCACCATGTCCCAGGACCCCCATTCCGCATTTCTGGAAACACTGGGTAACATAAAGGTCCTACTAAATACACTAATATTGGGTGATTTCAACTACCCCAACATTAATTGGGAGAACTAATCAAGTACTAACTTCCTTGCCCAACATAAACTCAAACGCCCTGGAAAAACTGGTCAACACTCCCACTGGAGGTGACAACATATTGGACCTGGTCATCACCAACATGGGCGACTGGTATTCCACATCGGAGCTCAACCCCTTGCTGGTTAGATCTGACCATAAACAAATCGTTTTGGATATCCACATTCCACCCCCACCCTCAGACAAGGAAACCAACATGAAAAACTTTTCTAAAGCAAACTTCACGTTACTTAAGACGAAGGTGGAAAGTTTCAAAGCCCACATGCTAAAGGATAACGCCGTCCAAGCTGCAAAATCCTTTACTAATACATTCTATGGGCACCTATAAGAATGCGTGGATCATGCTATCCCAAACAAAACCAAGACTCACTCCTCCAAGAAAAGGAAACCAGTTTGGTGGACCCCTGCCATAAGCAAGCTATACAATAGAAGGAGGAAACTAGTACAGGAAAGAGTAAAATCCCAAGAAGGGAAGACATCCCTGTACAGTATCAGCAAGAAACTTCGATCCCTCATAAAATCGTCCAAGGCGAGCTTTGAAAGAAAACTTGCCAAGGACTCCAAAGATAACCACAAGGCATTCTTGTGCTATGTCAAGAATCTAAGTGGCAATGCTCAGATCTGCTCGGAGTTAATGCAGAATGGCACAAAATACAGTGAACCAACCGATATTGCCAACATCCTGGCAGACAGGTTCAGTGCAAACTTTACCCTCCTCTCACCCGCAAAAGGGCCCATAACCATACCAGAAGAATGTAGAGACCCTGAAATCACAGACACTCAGGTTAAAATAGCCATCTCCAAAGCCAAAAATACAGCATCAATGGGACCGGACGGTGTCCCAGGCTGCATCCTACATGAGCTCAAAGACGAATTAACCCCTCACCTAAGCACACTGTTCAAACTCAGTCTCTCCACAGGCTACATACCCATAGAGTGGTGCACAGCAACAGTTATTCTGCTCCACAAAGGTGGAGCCACAACAGACCCTGGGAACTATCACCCTACAAGCCTGAATAGCTTGCTCTGCAAGGCTATGGAATGCATCATCATGGAAATCATTAACAGAGACACTGGGATCCTCCAAACACTGGACATTACCCAATTCAGCTTTGTTAAGGGCAGATCATGCCTCCTAAACCTGGTGGACTTCTTTGAGACAGTTACCAAGGCTATAGGCAAGGGAAAGGTGGTACACACAGCCTACCTAGACCTCGCAAAGGCCTTTGACACCATTCCCCATTCTGGCATTATAGACAAGCTCACCAGCCTGAACATAAACCCCTATGTCACAAGATGGGTTGCCAGTTAGCTCACGGACAGAACCCACATAGTGAAAGTTGCAGGAGCTAGGTCTGACTCTAAACTGGTTACAAGTGGTGTTCCCCAGGGCTCAGTCCTATGACCCCTCCTGTTCGTCATATACTTCTCAGAGGTACAGACAAGCACAGGAGGACTATGGCTGAGCAAGTTCACAGACGACTGCAAATTAGGGGCTATAATTGACTCACTGGCTGACACAGACATCCTCCAAAAGGGTCTCACTGAGATGGATACCTGGTGTCAAAATCATGTCCTCAAGCTAAATGCCAAAAAGTGCATAGTTATTCCCTTTGGAAATAACAAAGTACCCACAAACTACCACATAGGTGGTAGTCCCCTAAATACGGAAAACGTAATAAGGCATCTGGGGACCCAAGTAGATAATAATCTCTCCTTTGATAATCACATTGCCAAAGTGGTAAGAAAATCCTTCTATATGGCCCACCTAATCACAAAAGGGTTTGCATCCAGAGCAAAAGAGGTCATTGTATCCCTCTACTCATCACTCATCAGACCCATCATAGAGTACAATGCCCCATTTGGGATGTACCTTACAAGACAACTGCAACAGTTGGAAAGACCACAGACGTACCTCACCAAGAGGAGCACTGGCCTCAAACAGAAGCCCTGTGCAACTCGACTGAAGAAACTCCAGCTGTACTCGGTTGCATACCACCTGCTCAGAGGTGATCTCTGCCTGAAATATAAGGCCATGTCCAACCCAGAATTGATGGACATGCTCCACCTAAAGAAAACCTTATCCCCTCGAGCTACACACTCTAGGGATCTAAACCTCACCACAACAATAAATAGGACATTCTGCAGGGATAGATTCCTGTCCCAGAGACTTCCCATGCTTTGTAACAAGATTCCAATCTACATTAGACAGAGCTCCTCACTAGCATTCTTCAAGAGAAACCTTGACGAGTGGATGGGAAACAGAAAGTTTACCCTAGGGATCACTTCAGTGGCTCTGCTGGACAGAGGCACAGGGAACTAATCTAAGGGGGTGGCAAAAGCCAACACATTCTGGCTAGGCTTATAAATGCCTTCGGGCAGATAGCCTAGTACCTACCTATGAACCTATGGTATGGATAGATTATAAAAATAGCATTTGATAGCATCCTGCATTCCTGGATAAAAGAGTATTTACAGCTGTAGAAGATAAGCCCTACATTAATGCATTAAATTACAGTGACCATGAAACAGTGTCAAACCACGTTGCAATTAAGCCATGACAAAGAGCATACTATTATCCTAGTGATAAAAATTCAAAGGGGGATATTCCAGGATGATTTTTTGTCATTACTGTTGTTTTGTCTTGCCCTTAATCCATTAAGCTGTTTGCTTAACAGACTAAGTCTTGTTTACAATTTGGCTCCCAGAAAACAAACTTGCTAAAAGATTTCTCATCTATTTTGTGGATGAATTAAAACTGCATAGTTCATCAGGTGAGGAGTTGAAAACACAATTGCAACTGGTTAAAACTTTCTCAGATGATGTAAGAATGCTATTTGGTCTTGATAAGTGTGCAAAAGCAACATTTAAAACAGAAAAGTTGCAGTATCAGGAAAATATCAATCCTGGGAAAGGAATGTGATACAAAGGAACCTAAGCAGATGGAGTGTAAAAATATTTGGGAACTGTTGCAGGATTGGCAATGAAACATGTATAAATGTGAATAAAACTCGGAAAGGAATACTTTGGAATACTAAATCTATATTGTAAACAGCCCTGACATTTAGGAATAAAGTCGAAGCTATAAACCAATTCACTCTTCCTGTTCTAACTTACATTTTTGGGTCATTGAACGACCCCAAATGGTATTGGATCAGTTCATAGGAAAACAACAAGAAAAATGTTTCACGCTTATCAAAGGGTATATAAAAGTCAGTGTATACCAAGATTATGTATTCCTCACTCTAAAGGAGGTATGGGCTTCCTCAAAATTGATTTCATGTATAGATCAGCAGCCATGGGAGTGCATGGATATCTGCTGACATCATCAGAGCCAAACAAACTGAAAGTTTTAAGAGATGAGGAGATGATGTATAAAATGACATCTTGGCTTAGTTTAGTAGAAACATTCCAGTGGGAATGGAAACCAAAGCAGAAGTAAACAGTAACTGAATGTGCCAAAAAATAAGAAAGAATATAAGAGGAAGGATCGTTCTCATTTATCCAGAGTTTCCCTGTGCCTGGCTTGGACATCTGTGACTACAAGACTTTGGTTTGCATCTAAATGCATCTGTGGAAATACAAAGCTGATATAAGTATTTTTTTTGCACTTGCTCTATTTCAGTGTTATTTAACACTTCTGTGCTGCATTTATTGATATGGCTGAATTTCTGACTGTTTTTCAGCGTCACTTATTTAAAAAATTGCCATCTGTTTGTTACTGTATTGCTCTTAGGTTGTTTCAACAGCATTCTGATATTTCCTAACCTGCTCTGAAACTGCAAAAACTGTTCTGGGTTTGCCAAATTTCTCTCGAATTTGACAAAATATTTCTAAGTTTTACAAAGTTTTTCTGCATTTACAGAAGTTTGTGAACTTATTTCCAAGGATTCCTGATACGGCATGATTTCTGCCTTACAGTGTACAGCATTTATTACTGTACCTAAGTGCAAAACCAGTTTGTTTTACATTAAGATGGTTTTATTATGCAGTCTGGTGGGAGCAGAGGGCTTGATTGATCTAACCCATCTGAGTTGGGAACTGCCAGTGGAAGGCTTACTGTGTGTTTATCTGATTGGCCTGAGGGGCTTAACTGTGTAAAAGTCTTTCATCCTGCTAGTATAAAAGCCTTACATTTTTGTGAGGCTGTCCTCATTTTTCCAGAGCTTCTCCTTGCCTGGCTTGGACACCTGAGACTGCAGGACCTTGGTTTGCATCTAAAACTATCTGTGGACCTACAAAGCTGATACAAGTATTTTTTATTTTTTTATTTTTTTTGCACTTGCCCTGTCTCAGTGCTATTTAACACTTCTGTGTTGCATTTATTGATTTGGTTGAAATTTTCACTGTTTTTTTTTCAGTCTGCACTTGTTAAAGAAACATCATCTATTTGTTATTGTACTGTTCTTAGGCTGTTTTAACTGTATTTGGATATTCCCTAACCTCCTTTCATACTGCAAACGCTGTTCTGAGTTTGCCAAAGTTCTCCTGGGTTTGCCAAAATACTTCTAAGTTTTGCAAAATGTTTCTGTTTTTGTAGAAGTTTGTGAACTTATTTCCAAGCATTCCTGATACTGCTGGAGTCGTACCTTTTGTTGTAAAGCATTAGTTACTGCTCATGAGCTCAAAACCAGCTTGTGCTGATTCAACCCATCTGAGTTGAGAACGGGTGGAAGGCTTATCATGTATTCATCGGATTGTCCTGAGGTGTTAACTGTGTTAAAGTCTTTCACTGTGCTAGTGTAAAAGCCTTTTTACCCATGTTTTGTATATAAGCAAACCTCTCCAGTTTAAAATTCTCTATAGGAAATGCTCTCCATAGTCTCCCAGTGTGCATTGCTACTCTAAGAGCTGCCAATTTGCACAGATGGCAGCACCAGTACACTACTAAACACTCTCACTCAGATCATTAAATGCCTCTTTCCTACTCTTTCCCATCTACTAAGGATTTCATATAATGGATAGGTGCTTCCCTGTTATCTCTGTTTTTGACCTGCTGGATATGAGCATCAAGAGACAGTGTAGTAACTGCCACATGTTGAATGACTACCATTTCATTTAAGAACTGACAAACACAGTGTGTGAGAGATTTAGATACACAATGTCATTGGAGATAAATCTTTCACATACACACATGAAAAATGCTAACCAGGTTATCAGCGTTACTCCCAAAACACTCACTGCCAACACTAAGGAACAAACATATAGAACTACATATGCAATAGTACTCACTTGTAATCTACCCAAACCTCCAAGACCCCCCTTAAAGCATCTCTCAGTTGCCCTATGCACAATCAAAAAGACAGAACCTCACACAGCACATAACTCTGAAAATCATAGTGACCCTGCTTCCAAGCCCATAAGGCAACACACCACACAGCCAAACATTCCAGTTATTAGGGATTCCATTGTAAGACATACTGATGTCCCCCTTACCAGGCTAAACAAGGAAAAGATCACAGTCAGCTGTCTATTTGGAGGCAGGATCTGCCAGATCATGCATGCACTTAGGACTTTAAACCACAAGTACTAGTATGACATAGTCATAGTCCATTTGGGTGTAAATGACCTAAGACATACTTCACTGGATTACATGAAGAGAGACATGATGGAGCTCTCTGAATATCTGTTCCAGGTGAGAATGAGTCTAGCCTTGAGTAGCATCCTACCTTCACCAATGATGATGCCATACTATCAGCAAAAAAAACAATTGGGTTAGTTTCTGGTGTCACTGTAAGGGGATCCAATATCTGTCAGCCTGGGTAATCATAAGTGACAAACTACGATACTTTGGCAGTGATGATTTGCAGGTATCACCACTTTGCTTCCAGATACAGGCAAAAACGTTATCTCTCCCCTTAGTACTATTTTAGGCCATGTCAAGCTGTTAAACCCTCCAACATAACAAAAATCACTCACAACTACCTAAAGGTACTGTTGCTCAATGCTAGGAGTTTAAATAAAAAACTGCACTCCCTGGAAGCACTCCTCACCTTGGACAGTGCAGGCATATGTGCAGTCATGGTGGAAGCATGGTTCAGAACCATGGAGAGCACACGGCTATCAAAGGCTACAATGCCTTTCATACCTTTCGATCCCCCTCAGCTCAAGATAAAACAAAGACAGGAGGTGACTCAATGTTCATGAAGGACAAGTACACTGCTAAACTGGTCCAACAGCAGGACTCGCTTGAGCTACCTAATGCCCAACTAACCACAGGTGCGAACCTCTATCACATCCTTGCTAGCTACAGATCTCCTAACATGAGTCTGGAAAACCACACCTCCTACCAAACCCTACTGGAATCTCATAATATTCAATCTAACACCATACTTAGGGGTGACTTCAACTATCGCTCCATAAACTGGGAGGCTTATATGACCCATACTTCACTTGCTCAAGGGTTTTTTGACTTTGTAAACACAAATACTCTGGAACAACTAATTCGCTCCCAAATAGAGGAACAAATATCCTAGACCTAGCATTCATGAACATTGGGGGATGCTGCTCCCCGCAGTGCATTAGCTCCACCCTGGTAAGATCTGGCCACAAAATTATCTCCTTTTGTATTAAAACTAACCTAGAATCTCCACCAAACTCCAGACGTGTTAAGAACTTTGCTAAGGCCAATTACCTCAAATTAGGTGAGAGCTTATTAAACTTCCAAGCCCTTCTGAACCAGGATAACACTGAGGCCTTCTCTGAGATGTACACAAAAGCACTGTACAACCACATTCATAGCTGCATACAGCAGACAGTACCTGTCTGAGTCAAACCTATGATTACTGGAAAAATTAAACCATGCTAGTGGACCCTTAGCATAAATAAATTATTCAACAAAGGAAAAATATCCTCTCCAAAGCCAGGAAGGTACAGACGAAACAGAGCAAAAAGGCACTCACCAGTCTTAACAAACAAATTAGAGAGCTGGTCAAATCTGCCAAAGCATATTCTGAGGCAAAGTTAGCCTCCCAGGTAAAAGATAACCATAAGACTTTTTTTAATTATGCTTGTAACCTCAATGGAAACTCTCAGCAATGTGCTGAGTTAATCATAAACTACAACACTTACACTCAGCCAGAAAGTAGAGCAAACCTGCTGGCTAACAAGTTCAGTTCAAACTTCTCCCCCCAACAACTCTTACCACACACAGAGAAATACTTGCAAGCATCTCCCTACTGGTCATTACGAGAAAACAGGTCCTGACCGAGCTCGCTAAAGCCCCATCCCCCTACCGGTCATTACCAGGAAACAGATCCTGACTGAGCTCGCTAAAGCCCCATCCCCCTACCAGTCATTACAAAGAAACAAATCCTGACTGAGCTCACTAAAGCCCCATCCACCTCCCAATCATTGCAAGGAAACAGATCCTGACTGAGCTGGCTAAAGCACCATCCCCCTACCAGTCATTACAGGGAAACAAATCCTGACTGAACTTGATAAAGCCCCATCCCTCTACTGGTCATTACAAGGAAACAGATCCTGACTGAGCTCGCTAAAGTCCCACCCCCTCCCAATCATTGCGAGAAAACAGATCCTGACTGAGCTTGGTAAAGCCCCATCCCCCTACCTGTCATTACAAGGAAACAGATCCTGACTGAGCTCGCTAAAGCCCCATCCCCCTACCAGTCATTACGAGGAAACAGATCCTGACTGAGCTCTCTAAAGCCCCATCCCCCTACCAGTCATTACGGGGAAACAGATCCTGACTGAGCTCACTAAAGCCCCATCCACCTCCCAATCATTGCAAGGAAACAGATCCTGACTGAGCTGGCTAAAGCACCATCCCCCTACCAGTCATTACAGGGAAACAAATCCTGACTGAGCTTGCTAAAGCCCCATCCTTCTACTGGTCATTACAAGGAAACAGATCCTGACTGAGCTCACTAAAGCCCCACCCCCTCCCAATCATTGCGAGAAAACAGATCCTGACTGAGCTTGGTAAAGCCCCATCCCCCTACCAGTCATTATGGGGAAACAGATCCTGACTGAGCTCTCTAAAGCCCCACCCCCCTACTGGTCATTACAAAAAAACAGATCCTGATTGAGCTCGCTAAGGCCAAAGCAAAAAACACAGCCTCCAGGGGTCCCCACAACATTCCAGGATGCTTCTTAAATAGCTTAAAACAGACTCTATCAGGGCCATTGGAAACCCTCTTTCACCACAGCCCCCAGATGGGCATTGCCCCAGAGGAAAAGAAGACTGCAACAGTCATCCCTCTGCACAAGGGAGACCCATCAACTGATCCAGGGAACTACATACCCATAAACCTGACCAGTCTTATCTGCAGGTCATGAATCATGGGCCTGATCAATAATGACATAGGAAATCTCTAAACACTGGACCAGAACCAATTTTGGTTTGTCAACTGGAGGTCTTGCCTGCTCAATCTGGTAGACTTCTTTGAGAAAGTTAAAAGGGCATGGATGAGGGTAAAATGATACACACCACTCATCTAGACCTGGCCAAAGCCTTAAACACAGTCGCCCACTCAGGGATCATAGATAAGCTAACCGAGTTAGGAATAAACCCCTATATTGTCAGACAGATAGCAAACTGTCTCACTGACAGGACACATATTGCTTAGATAGATGAATCCACTACCAATAAGAAACCTATTAGTAGCAGTGTCCCACAGATCTCGGTGCTGGGACCACTCCTGTTTGGCATATACTTCAATGCAGTGAAGGCCAATGCTGGGGACCTCTGGCTCACCAAGTTTGCTGATGATTGTAAGCTGGGAGCAATCATTGAATCCCCAGATGATGTTGACATCCGGATCTACATTAGTCGAAATATGGATTCATCGCATACATATTCATCGACAGATAAACAGCAAAATTCATTACAGAGAAGCACAGAATTTTTCCCAGGGTTAAGAACCAATGGGCCATTAGCACAACTGTGTCCTTTTACCCATCGTAGTGTGATCTTGGACTTCATATATATAGTTGGGTGGTGTGGGGGGTGCAGCCCCCCCCCACTTTCATGCATTTGATTAAGTGCAGTGTTTGTTCCTGAATGCTATAGGGCAAGTGGTTTCCTCACCCTGGGAAAAGTTCCGTGCTTCGCTGTAATGAATTAGCCTTTGTTGAATACATATTCAACAAATATGTATTTCGATGAAATAATATAGACCCTGACATCCTACAAACAGGCCTAAAAATGACAAACTACTGGTGAAAAAAACATAGTCTGAGATTAAATGTTAAGAAATGTGCAGTTATATACATTTCTGTAAATCAGATATCCCTGTAAATTATAATATTAATAGCACACCACTAAAAATAGACCGATTAGTGAGGGACCTAGGAGCACAGATAGATAGTAACCTGAACTTTGACCACCAGATAGCTAGGGTAGTGAGGAAATCCTTCTGTGTGGCTCAACTTAGAAGTAAAGGTATGACATCAAGTTCAAAGGAAGTCACAGTGTCATAGGTTCATAGGTTCGTACTAGGCTATCTGCCCTAGGGCATTTATAAGCCTAGCCAGAGTGTGTGTGGCTTTCACCACCCCTTAGGATGAGAATACTATGCCCATTTAGGGTTTAGTTTACTGTGCCTCTGTCTAGTAGTGACACAGAGATGACCCCTGGGGTAAACCTACGATCTCCTATCCACTCGTCAAGATTTCTCTTGAAGAGAGTTAGTGAGGGGCTCTGCCTAACATGGACTGGGATTCTGTTCCAGAGTGTAGGGAGCCTCTGGGTTATGAATCTGTCCCTCCAGCACGTCCTATTTATTTCTGTGTTGAGGTTCAAATCCCTTGTGCTCGTGGCTCTGATGGATTTGGATTTATTGAGGTGGAGCATGTCCATTAATTCCGGATTGGACATGGCCTTGTACGCCCGGCATAGATCACCTCTGAGTAGGCGGTATGCGACTGAATAGAGCTGGAGTTTCTTCAGCCGGGCAGCATATGACATATGTTTGAGACCCTTTATCCTCTTGGTGAGGAACTTCTGGGGTCTTTCCAACTGCTGCAGGTGTCAGGTAAGATACATCCCAAATGGGGCATTGTACTCAATCATGGGCCTGATAAGAGAAGAGTACAGGGGCACAATGACCTCTCTTGATCTAGATGTGAATCCCTTCATGATAAGGTGGGCAATATAGAAGGTCTTCCTAACCACTTTGGCAATGTGAGTGTCAAATGAGAGGTTACTGTCAACTTGGGTCCCTAGGTCCCTGATTACCTCTTCCAGATTAATGGATTACCACCTATGTGGTAATTTGTGAGTACCTTGTTTTTCCCAAAGGGTATGACTATACATTTTTTGGCATTCGGCTTAAGGCCATGGCTTCTGGCACCAATTATCCATTTCTATGAGGCCTCTCTGAAGGATGCTTGTGTCCGCTGGAGTATCAATTATGGCGCCCAGTTTGCAGTCATCTGCGAACTTTGTCAGCCACAATCCTCCTATGTTTGCCTGCACCTCGGAAAAATAAATGACGAACAAGAGGGGTCCCAGGACTGAGCCCTGTGGGACATCGCTTGTGACCGGCTTAGAGTCTGACATGGCTCCAGCAACTCTGACCCTGTGGGTTCTGTCCTTGAGCCAGTTTGCAACCCATCTTGTGACATATGGGTTTACATTTAAGCTGGTGAGTTTGTCTATGATGCCCGAGTGGGGTATTGTGTCGAAGGCTTTTGCAAGGTCAAGGTAGGCTGTGTGAACTGCCTTACCCTCATCAATGGCCTTAGTGACTGTTTCAAAAAAGTCAACCAAGTTCAAAAGGCAGGATCTGCCCTTGACAAAGCCAAATTGGGTAGGATCCAATGTATGTAGGTCCCCAATGTCTTTGTTTATGAGTTCCATAATGATCCTTTCCATAGCTTTGCAGACCAGGCTCGTCAAGCTTATGGGGCGGTAATTTCCAGGGTCCGTAGAAGCACCGCCTTTGTGAAGTGGGACCACTGTTGCTGTACGCCACTCTTTGGGTACATATCCTGTAGTAAGGCTAAGATTAAACAGCAGCCTTATGTGCGGGTTTAGTTCCTCTTGGAGTTCATGTAGCACACAGCCCAGGACACCGTCTGGTCCCATTGATGCTGTGTTTTTAGCTTTGGAGAGGGCAGCTCTCACCTGGGCATCTGAGATGTTTGGGAGGCTACACTCTTCTGGGATAGATATTTCTCCTTTTGGGGGGGAGGGGGAGGAGAAATTTGCACTGAACCTGTCTGCCAGAATGTTGACAATGTCTGTGGGTTCAGTGTATTTTGTGTCATTTTGGACTAACTCTGAGCATATCTGGGAGTTTCCACCAAGGTTTCTAAACCTAAAAAGGTCATTGTACTCTGCCCTCATGAGGCCCATAATTGAGTATGATTCTCCCTTCTGCATGTACCTAACCAGCTATTTGCACCACCTAGAGTGGCCCCAGAGGTTTCTCACTAAAAATATACAAAATGTAAGACACATGCCTAAGGCAGACCAACTTAAGGCCTATCCCTTAACTCCATCTCATATCATTTATTGATAGGTGAATTATGCCTGACTGACAAGGAGTTCTCTTATCCAGCCCTGATGAAAATGTTACATATTTGCAAGAACATTTATATGAGGGTAACATGTTGCATGAACCTGAACCTTATTTGTGACTTTAACAGCACTTGCTGGAGAGACAGATTCATATCCTAAAGGCTACCTCATCTATGGAATAAACTTCACATCTTCATAAAAAACAAAATTAAAAAAGAAAAGCCCATCCCTCACTCTCTTTAAAAAGTATTTGGATAAATGGATGGGAAACCATAAATTCACACCCAGGGCACTGCCCATGTCCCTTATGGACAGAGGCTGCCTGTAAAATTACTCAGGGTTCCAACACCCAAAGACCCACTACACTGTTACTATCACATCCCATATCTGAAGAATTAAGATATGATGTTGTCAGTCATATCCTGGGTATTATTAGCTAGACTTGCAAAGGCTTTTGAGTCATTAACCTAGTAATCACTTATGAACATATGAGAAGGAAATAAATGTTGAAAAAGCATAAATATTGTAGCAAATACACAAATCTCTTAGAACAACCTCATGTTGATCAGAATATGACTTGGGAATGGTTCAGGAGAGGTGAGTTGAAACCAAAAGATGAAAGGTTAATAATGGTAGCCCAGGACAGTGGACTACATACACTTTGGTTTGCAAAGTCCATTGAACATGTGCAGAAACAGACAAATGCAGGATTTGTAAAAAATAATTGGAAGCAGTCACACATCTTGTTGCTGGTTGTGATATATTAATGGCAGAAGGAGTGTATACTGAAAAGCATAATAATGTGGTAAGACTATTGCACTGGGGATTGTAGAAACCTTACAATATAGAAGTAGCTGAGAAGCATTTGAAACATGAGTCACAAAGCATTATAGAGAATGATGAAGTTGTTAATCACATGGGATCACCCATTACCAGCAGTCCAAAAAACAGATTGCTGGTATGAGCCTAGCATTGAGCAGCATTTTGCCTTCTCCGAGGATAATGCCACAATATGAACATCAGATGATTGACTTTAATAATTGGCTTAGTTTCTAGTGTCATTCTAAGGGGGTGCAATATTTGTCAGCATGGAAGGAGATGGTCAACAGACCATGCTGCTTTGCCAAGGATGGTCTGCACATCTCCCCTCTAGGCTTAAAAATATTAGCTAAAACATTATCTTCCTCCATAGTGCCTTTTTTAGGTAATGCCAAACTGAAAGTACTTCTAACATAGCAAATCAAAACCAAGAAGATCAAAAGGTAGTACTGCTTGGTGCTAGGAGTCTAAACATAAAAACTCCACTCCCTGGAAGCTCTCATTATCCTAGATAATGCTGGTGTTTGTGCGGTTACTGAGGCATGGTTTAAAGCTGTGGAGAGCACACCAACAGAGTAAGGTTATAATGTCTTCCACACATTTAGACCAGCTACTTCACAGGCAGAGACTAAAAGTGGAGGCTTCTCTATTTACAACAAAATAAATATACTCCAAGGCTGGTCAAACAGGACAATACACTTCAGCTGCTCCGTGTTCAAATCCCTTCAGGTAAAATCCAGTACCACTTCCTTCCAAGCGATAGGTCCCCCTCTATGACCAAGGTAACTCATACCATGTATTTAAACTTATTAGCAACACTAGCCATCCAACCCAATACCATATTCATGGGTGACTTTAATTACCCCATTATTAACTGGGAATCCTATACAGCACAAAACATACATGCATAGAGATTCCTGGATTTTGTAAATACAAACTCCTTGGACCAGATAGTCAATACACTAACCAGGGGTGCAACCTTACTGGATCTGGTCCTCACTAATATGGGAGACTGCTGCACATCCCCGCTACTGTGGTGCCTTCCCTGCCAAGGCCAGACCACAAAATGGCCTCCTTTAAAATAAAAATAAAACCTGGACCCTCAGCTAAACCTGGAGTATTCAGGGACTATTCTAAGGCTAACCCCCTGCTAATAAGTAAGAACCTGGCAAAATTTCAAGCCCCCATAAAGCCTGAGAACACTTCTGTCTATACAGAACTGTTCACAGAAACCCTGTACAAGTTTGTTAATAGCTGCATAACTCAAAAAACAAGCCACCCTGGTGGAATCACAAAATCAATAGGCTGTATAACAGGAGGAATAAAATCACGGCAAAAATTAGGCAGTGTAGCACCCAGCAGGATACCAAAGCCAAATTTGAGTTAAGTTTGGCCTCCCAGGCCAAGGACAACCACAAAGCATTATTTAGCTATGTCCACAACCTCAAAGGCAATACACAATTGTGTGCAGACCTCATTGTAAATGGAGCCACATATACTGATCCAGAAGATATTAGCAAACCTCCCCCCAACATTCCCTCAGGAAATATCATCAAATATGACTTCCCTACTATCACTAGGGAACAGGTCCTTAATGTTCTCTCTAAGAACACTGCATCAATGGGCCCAGACAATATCCCAGCATGCCTACTAAATAGCATAAAACATGACCTATCAGGGCCACTTGAATTACTGTTTAACTGTAGCCTCCAAACAGGCTTTGTGCCTCATGATTGAGGAAAGGCAACAGTCATCCCTCTGCACAAAGGTGGGCCATTTACAGACCCTGGAAACTGCATACCCATAAGTCTCAAGAGTCTTATATGTAGATCCATGGAAAGAATTATTATGGAAATGATCAATAGAGATATACTAAACCTCCAGACACAGGACACAACCCAGTTTGGTTTTGTCAAGGGTAGATCATGCCTACTCAACCTGGTGGACTTCTTTGAGAAGGTCACCAAAGCAATGGATGAGGGCAAAATTGTTCACACTGCCTACCTTGACCTGGCCAAGGCATTTGACACAATATCCTACTCAGGCATTGATAACAAACTCAAGAGGTTAGGTACAAACCCATATGTCACCCGGTGGGCAGCCAACTGGTTCACAGACAGGTCATAGGAAGTTAGAATTGGGGAGTCCACCTCTACAAAGAGGCCAGACACAAGTACAGTCCCTCAGGGATCAGGCCTTGGACTGCTCCTTTTTGGCATTTACTTCTCAGAAGTCAAGGCCAATGTCAGTGGTCTCTGGCTGACTACATTTGCAGATGATTACAAATTAGGAACTGTCTCACACTGCCACAAATGTTCTCCAGGAGGGTATGACACAGACAAACAACTAGTGTCAGAGCAATGGACTAAAATTTAATGCCAAGAAATGCATAACAGTATCCTTTGGGAAGTCATCCATCCCTGTTAACTATCATATTGACAACACACCCTTCATAGGACCCCCGACCCATTAGTCAGGAACTTAGGGACAAACATAGATAGTAATCTAGCCTTTGGTATTGTGCAACGTATAAACAAATGCATGGCATCTAACTCCAAGGAAGTCATTTTCCACTCTATTTGGCATTCATCAGATTTATCATTGAGTACAATGCCCCCTTTGGTATGTACCTAACCAGACATGTCAAACAACTGGAATGTCCACAGATGTTCTTCAATAAAGGAATACAGGGTGTAAGTAAAATGTCCTATGCAGACTGCTTCAAGGCCTATCCCTGTATTCTGTCTCCTACAGGCTTTTGAGCACAGATCTATGCCTGGCATACAGGGCATTGTCAGACCCTACTCTGATGGACCTCCTGCCTATACACAAAACAAGCAGCATCAGAATTACCCATTCTAAAGACTTAAGCCTTGCCTGTGATATAATTAGGACCTGCTGTAGAGATAGGTGTATACACCAGAGAATACCCCGTCTGTGTAACAAGTTCCACATCCATTTGAAGCAGAGTTCCTCCCTAACCCAATTCAAGTGTAACTTGGACAATTGGATGGAAAACTGGAAATTCATCCCTGGTTTGGCACCTGTGTCTCTAATGGACACAGGTAACTTGTAAATGGTTCATCTCCCAGACCCATGCTTACACTTATTAAGGGTGTCAAAACTTGTCAGAGATTTTTGGGATGCATGGCTTGGCTTAAAAAGGCCCCTGTGGTCATTAGCCTATGTGACACCCATGCACTGGCTCAGTAATCAAGGAGCCTTAGCCCTCACCACTAGCACCAGTGATGGGTGTGCACATTGGGAAGGATAACAAGTACACACACAGTAAAGTACAATTTAACACCAGTGAGGGGCGTGCACATTGGGAAGGATAACAAGTACACACACAGCAAAGTACAATTTAACACCAGTGAGGGGCGTGCACATTGGGAAGAATAACAAGTACACACACAGTAAAGTACAAGTTAACACCAGTGAGGGGCATGCACATTGGGAAGGATAACAAGTACACACACAGTAAAGTACAATTTAACACCAGTGAGGGGCGTGCTCATTGGGAAGGATAACAAGTACACACACAGTAAAGTACAATTTAACACCAGTGAGGGGTGTGCACATTGGGAAGGATAACAAGTGCACAGACAGCAAAGTACAATTTAACACCAGTGAGGGGGGGGCACATTGGGAAGGATAACAAGTACATACACAGTAAAGTACAATTTAACACCAGTGAGGGGCGTGCACATTGGGAAGGATAACAAGTACACACAGCAAAGTACAATTTAACACCAGTGAGGGGCGTGCACATTGGGAAGGATAACAAGTACACACAGTAAAGTACAATTTAACACCAGTGAGGGGCGTGCACATTGGGAAGGATAAAAAGTGCACACACAGTAAAGTACAATTTAACACCAGTGAGGGGCGTGCACATTAGGAAGGATAACAAGTACACACACAGTAAAGTACAATTTAACACCAGTGAGGGGCATGCACATTGGGAAGGATAACAAGTACACACACAGTAAAGTACAATTTAACACCAGTGAGGGGCATGCACATTGGGAAGGATAACAAGTACACACACAGTAAAGTACAATTTAACACCAGTGAGGGGCGTGCACATTAGGAAGGATAACAAGTACACACACAGTAAAGTACAATTTAACACCAGTGAGGGGTGCACATTGGGAAGGATAACAAGTACACACACAGTAAAGTACAATTTAACACCAGTGAGGGGCGTGCACATTAGGAAGGATAACAAATACACACACAGTAAAGTACAATTTAACACCAGTGAGGGGGGTGCACATTGGGAAGGATAACAAGTACACACACAGTAAAGTACAATTTAACACCAGTGAGGGGCGTGCACATTAGGAAGGATAACAAGTGCACACACAGTAAAGTACAATTTAACACCAGTGAGGGGTGCACATTGGGAAGGATAACAAGTACACACACAGTAAAGTACAATTTAACACCAGTGAAGGGCGTGCACATTGGGAAGGATAACAAGTACACACACAGTAAAGTACAATTTAACACCAGTGAGGGGGGTGCACACTGGGAAGGATAACAAGTACACACACAGTAAAGTACAATTTAACACCAGTGAGGGACGTGCACATTGGGAAGGATAACAAGTACACACACAGTAAAGTACAATTTAACACCAGTGAGGGTGTGCACATTGGGAAGGATAACAAGTACACACACAGTAAAGTACAATTTAACACCAGTGAGGGGGGTGCACACTGGGAAGGATAACAAGTACACACACAGAGTAAAGTACAATTTAACACCAGCGAGGGGCGTGCACATTGGGAAGGATAACAAGTACACACACAGTAAAGTACAATTTAACACCAGTGAGGGCGTGCACATTGGGAAGGATAACAAGTACACACACAGTAAAGTACAATTTAACACCAGTGAGGGGCGTGCACATTGGGAAGGATAACAAGTACACACACAGTAAAGTACAATTTAACACCAGTGAGGGGCGTGCTCATTGGGAAGGATAACAAGTACACACAGTAAAGTACAATTTAACACCAGTGAGGGGTGTGCTCACTGGGAAGGATAACAAGTGCACACACAGTAAAGTACAATTTAACACCAGTGAGGGGCGTGCACATTGGGAAGGATAACAAGTACACACACAGTAAAGTACAATTTAACACCAGTGAGGGGCGTGCACACTGGGAAGGATAACAAGTACACACACAGTAAGTACAATTTAACACCAGTGAGGGGAGTGCACATTGGGAAGGATAACAAGTACACACAGTAAAGTACAATTTAACACCAGCGAGGGGCGTGCACATTGGGAAGGATAACAAGTACACACACAGTAAAGTACAATTTAACACCAGTGAGGGGCGTGCACATTGGGAAGGATAACAAGTACACACACAGTAAAGTACAATTTAACACCAGTGAGGGGCGTGCACATTGGGAAGGATAACAAGTACACATACAGTAAAGGACAATTTAACACCAGTGAGGGGCGTGTACATTGGGAAGGACAACAAGTACACACACAGTAAAGTACAATTTAACACTAGTGAGGGGCGTGCACATTGGGAAGGATAACAAGTACACACACAGTAAGTACAATTTAGCACCAGTGAGGGGCGTGCACATTGGGAAGGATAACAAGTACACACAGTAAAGTACAATTTAACACCAGCGAGGGGCGTGCACATTGGGAAGGATAACAAGTACACACACAGTAAAGTACAATTTAACACCAGTGGGGGCGTGCACATTGGGAAGGATAACAAGTACACACACAGTAAAGTACAATTTAACACCAGTGAGGCGTGCACATTGGGAAGGATAACAAGTACACACACAGTAAAGTACAATTTAACACCAGTGAGGGGCGTGCACATTGGGAAGGATAACAAGTACACACAGTAAAGTACAATTTAACACCAGTGAGGGGCGTGCACATTGGGAAGGATAACAAGTACACACACAGTAAAGTACAATTTAACACCAGTGAGGGGCGTGCACATTGGGAAGGATAACAAGTACACACAGTAAAGTACAATTTAACACCAGTGAGGGGCGTGCTCATTGGGAAGGATAACATGTGCACACACAGTAAAGTACAATTTAACACCAGTGAGGGGTGTGCACACTGGGAAGGATAACAAGTACACACACAGCAAAGTACAATTTCCCTTAATATCACACAGAGATCACAGTCAGTCTGGGGATGGTTTCTCCCTTTCTCTCCAGATCCCCAGTAAGACTCCCCACTGGCACAGCTATAGGGTTCAGAACTCAGAAGAATAGTCAAGCCAAAATCTCCAGCACCCTCTCTGTCCAACCAGTGCATTGTGCCCCTGCCCAAGTAGCTGATACATACACACTTTGAGATTTGGTTTATATACAAACACACAGACACTCCTGGGGAAGGCGGGCACAGGTTCTTCAGCTATGCCCCCTCCTGACAGGCTATAAGGTAGTAATCACTGCCACCAACTACTCTTAGCTACTCATAAGGCCCTTTGCAAAGGGTAACCAATAATAATAACAGAAATCACAGGAAAATGCTTTAAAATAATACTGTAGAATAGATTGACATAAATATAGAAAACAGCTAGATGAATCTGGCTAAATTTCTATCTAACTCTAAGAGAAAAAGAAATACTAAGATCTAAGATCCTACTTACAGAGCAAAGGCAGAGTGCTGTGGAGTTGATGTGTTCAGGTTCAGACAAAATCCAAAATGCTTTCTCTTTCTCTCTGGGAAAGTCTTAAAATGATAATACAGTACTACTGTGTCATTTCAGATTACATCATTCTTAACAGTTTTGATTCAGTTTCCCAGGCTCACAGAAAATCAAAATTTACATTTCTTAGTAACCTGCACCTGGCCAGGAAGCCACAGCAATAAAAGACATTATACATGTAAAACCTTAGTAATTATATCTTAAATCAAGACAATTGAAATAATTTCCTGGCCCAGACGTCCTGTCTCTGAGCTTGAGATCAAACACTCATAAAATACTTGACTCATCAGCTTTCTTCTAGCAGAGTGCACTGTGGTTACATTTTGAAGCTCAGTACAACATATAGTTTAATCATAACATATAGTTCTCTTTACATTTGTAAACCAAGCCTTTGGATTAATATTAATATTTACAAATGATATAGAATTATCTACAAAATCCTATCTAGCTAGGCTGGCAGCCTTCACATCCCCCACCCCTGAGAACTTAAGCTAGCTTTTCCAGTGACCCTTGAGAAACGTTGCTTGAGAGAGTTAGGTCTATTGGAGTATACCTTACCCCATTCCCTGTCTTGAGAGCCCATCTGCACTGGCATTGCTAATCCCACTGTGGTGCTGCACTGATATATCATATGCTTGCAACCCTAGGCTCCATCTTAGCAACGTGGCATTTTGCTGGCTGGCTCGATGTAACCATGTTTGGGAATTATGATCTTTAACTACAGTGAATTTTCTTTCATACAGATAAGACTGAAGTTTCTGCAGTGCCCACACCCTGGCTAGAAATTCCTTTTCTACTGCTGTATAGCATTCCTCCCTGGGTTGGAGCCTATGACTGAGATAAACCACTGGGTGCTCTTCTCCCTCTGAAGAAAGCTGGCTAAGTACAGCCCCCACCCCATGGTTCAAAACATCCACCTGCACAACTAATTCTTTGCTGTAATCTGGACTGGCTAACACAGGGGTTCCTCCCAAAGCTTCTTTAAGTTTCAAGAATGCCTGCTCACATGCTGGGGTCCACACTACTTTATCTGGCCTATTTTTCCTTGTCAGGTCTGTGAGGGGAGCAGCTATGGTACTATATCTGCGGATGAACTTTCTGCAGTACCCTGCTGTCCTTAAGAATGCCCTCACCTGCTTTTTGGTAACAAGTGCAGGCCATGACTGAATGGCTTCCTCTTTGACAGGTTTTGGCCTGATCTTACCACTCCCCACTCTATGCCCCAGGTAAGAGACCTCTGCCATATCCACCCGACATTTGCTTGGCTTAATGGTCAACCCTGCCCTCGGTAGTCTGCCCAACACCTTCCTTACATGCTGAAGGTGCTCTTGCCAGGAATGGCTGTAGATGGCAATATCATTTAGGTAAGCAAGGGCAAACCCTCCTGCTCTTGTTAGGATATGCTCTACCAGCCTCTGGAAAGTTTCTGGGGCAGGTTACAGCCCAAAGGGTAAATGTGTGAACTCATACAAGCCAAAAGGAGTCATAAAGGCTGACCACTCTCTAACACTGGGAGTTAAGGGCACCTGCCAGTAACCCTTGGTAATATCAATCATGGTAAGATACTTAACCCCACCCAGCTACTCCAGGGCTTCATCTGTCCTAGGTGTGGGGTAAGCATCTGACTCGGTGTGACTATTTAATTTCCTGTAGTCCACATAGTACCTGATGCTATCATCCTTCTTTGGCACCAGCACCACTGGGGAGGCACAGGGACTGTTGGACTCTTGAATTACCCCTAGTTCCAGCATTTCCTGTATCTCCTCCCCCAGAGTCTGTTTGACACTCTCAGGTACCCTGTAAGGGGCCAGCCTAATTGCCTAATAGGCCTTTGGGGTCCTGTATCCACCTGATGCTGCACCAGGTGAGTGTACCCTGGTTTCCCATTGAACATGTCCCCAAACTCCTGTAACACTCCTCATATTTCTCGAACCTGGGTAGGAGATAGCTGCTGGGACATTGCTACCCCTTCCACTGAGGTGTCAGTCCGAGCCTCACTGAGGAGATCAGTCACCAGATCTCCCTAAGAGTCCTCCTGTAGCCTACTGCAAATACTCAGCACAAGGGCCTCCCTATCATGGTAAGGTTTCATCATTTTAACATGGTACAATTTGTGCATTGCCTCCTGCCTATCAGTTCCACAATGTAGTTCATAGATTCATAGGTTCATAGGTAGATACTAGGCTATCTGCCCTAGGGCATTTATAAGCCTAGCCAGAGTGTATTTGGCTTCCGCCTCCCTATTAGATTAGCCTACTGTGCCTCTGTAAAGTAGGTCACAGAAGGTACCCTTTTAAGATTAGTTTACTGTGCCTCTGTCTAGCAGGGACACAGAAGAGATCCCAGGGGTGAATTTGCAATTTCCCATCCATGTGTCCAGATTTCGCTTGAAGAAGGTCAGCGAGGGGCTATGTCTAACATGAATTGGGATTCTATTCCAGAGTGAGGGGATCCTCTGAGAAATGAATCTGTCCCTCCAGCATGTCCTATTTATTTTTGTGCTGAGGTTTAGGTCCCTGGAGCATGTAGCTCTAAGGGACTTGGATTTTTTGAGGTGCAGCATGTCCATTAATTCTGGGTTTGACATGGCTTTGTACGTCAGGCATAGATCGCCTCTGAATAGGCAGTAAGCAACTGAGTAGAGCTGGAGTTTCTTTAGTCGAGCTGCATAGGACATCTGTTTGTAGCCCATGATCCTCTTGGTGAGGTACTTTTGGGGTCTCTCCAGTTGCTGCAGGTGTTGGGTAAGGTACATCCCAAAAGGGGCATTGTATTCAATTATGGGCCTGATGAGTAACGAGTAGAGGGGCACAATGACCTCTCTTGATCTAGATGCAAACCCTTTCGTGATAAGGTGGGCTATATAGAAGGTCTTTCTAACCACTTTGGCAACGTGATTATCAAAGGAGAGATTACTATCTACGTTGGTCCCCAAATCTCTAATTATTTCTTCCGTACTTAATGGATTACCACCTATGTGGTAATTTGTGGGCACCTTGTTTTTCCCAAAGGGGATGACTATGCACTGTTTAGCATTTAGCTTGAGGCCGTGGCTCTGGCACCAAGCATCCGTCTCTGTGAGACCCTTTTGGAGGATGCTTGTGTCAGCTGGAGATTCGATTATGGCCCCCAGTTTGCAGTCATCTGCGAACTTTGTCAGCCATAATCCCCGTGTTAGCCCGAACCTCAGAGAAGTATATACCGAACAAGAGAGGTCCCAGAACTGAGCCCTGTGGGACACCACTTGTAACTGGTTTGGATTCAGACATGGCACCTGTGATTCTGACCATGTGGGTTCTATCTCTGAGCCAGTTTGCAACCCATCTTGTGATATAGGGGTTGATATTTAAGCTGGTAAGCTTATTTATGATGCCCAAGTGGGGCATTGTGTCAAAGGCTTTTGTGAGGTCCAGGTAGGCTGTGTGGACTACCTTGACCTCATCTATGGCTTTGGTAACTGTTTCAAAGAAATCATCTAGGTTTAAGAGGCAAGATCTGCCCTTACCAAATCCAAATTGGGTAGGGTCCAGTGTCTAGAGGCTCCCAATGTCTTTGTTTATGAGTTCCATGATAATACGCTCCATAGCTTTACAGACCAGACTAGTCAGGCTTATGGGGCGATAGTTTCCGGGGTCCATTGTGTCACCACCTTTGTGGAGTGGGACCACTGTAGCTGTACGCCATTCTTTGGGTACATATCCTGTAGTAAGGCTAAGTTTGAACAGTTACTTAATGTGCGGATTCAGTTCTTCTTGGAGCTCGTGTAAGACACAGCCTGGGACACCGTCCGGTCCCATAGATGCTATGTTTTTTGCTTTGGAGAGGGCAGCTTTCACCTGTGCATCTGTGATGTCAGGGAGGTTACATTCAGTTGGGATAGGCATTTGCTCCTTTGGGGGGGGAGGGGGGGAGAAGTTTGCTCTGAATCTGTCTGCCAGGATGTTGGCTATGTCTGTAGGTTTGGTATATTTTGTACTGTTATGCAACAATTCAGAGCATATCTGGGAGTTTCCGCCCATGTTCCTGACATAACTAAAGGAGGCCTTGTGATTATCTTTAGTGTCTAGGGCAATTTTTCTTTCGAAGCTGGCCTTTGATGATTTTATGAGGGATCGAAGTTTCTTGCTAATACTAATCAGAGATGCCTTCCCTTTTTGGGATTTTGCTCTGTCATGTAGTAGCTTCCTCCTTCTGTTGTATAGCTTATTTATGGCCGGGGTCCACCAGACCAGTCTCCTGTTTTTGGAGGAGTGAGTCTTGGTTTTATTTGGGATAGCACGATCCATGCATTCCTGCAGGTGCTCATAGAATGCATTTGTAAAGGATTCTGTGGATTGGGCTGTATTATCCTCTGGCCCAGGGGCTTTGAAGGATTCCATCTCAGTCTTGAGAAGTGCAAAGTTGGCTTTTGAGAAATTCTTTACAGTGATTTCCTTGGCTGGGGAGGGGATATGGATGTCCAGGGAAATTTGTTTATGGTCTGATCTTACCATTGAGGGGGTTACCTCAGGTGTGGAACATAGAGTCCCCATGTTGGTGATGACCAGGTCCAATATGTTGTTCCCTCTTGTGGGAGTGGTGACCAGTTGTTCCATTGCGTTAGAGTTTATAAATTCAAGGAACCATTGGGCGAGGGTGTTTGGGCTTGAGTAGTTTTCCCAGTCAATGCTTGGGTAGTTGAAGTCACCCAATAACATAGTGTTTGGAGAGACCTTCATATTCTCCAGTGTTCTCAGGAATGCCAAGTGGGGTTCCTGTAATAGGGAGGGTGTTCTGTTGCAGGCTACAAACTGAAAGGCAGTTTTGCCCGCTGTTAGTTGCACATGGATGGTTTCCGATGCTTCGTGCAGTGCCACTAAACTGGAGGTGTATGTATCTTTGATGAATATAGATACCCCCCCTCCTTTTGTGCTTCGGTCTGAGTTTTGGGGCCGAAACGTATAGTATGAGTTATAACCTGGTAGTGCTGGGGTGCTCTCAGGAGCCTTGAACCAGGTTTCTGTTACTGCACAGACATCGATTTTCTCCATACTGAGGAGAGCCTAGAGTGCGTGCATCTTGAAGTTTAGACTTCTGGCATTGAGTAGCATTACCTTTAGTTTTTTTTATCCTTGGGTTGTCTATGGAGGTGGGTTTGTCCTTTGAGCCTTGCCTAAAAAAGGCACTATGGGGGTGGCAAGAGCCTTGGCCAGTATATGAAAGCCTAAGGGTGACAGGTGCAAGCCATCCCTAGTGAAGCAACATGGCTTGTCGAGCATGTCATCCCAGGCTGACAGACACTGGATCCCCTTTGAATGAATGACACAAATACTTTAGCCAATTATTGAAACTGATCATTTTGTCTTTATACTGTGGCATCATTCTTGGTGAGGGCAAGATGCTGCTCAAGGTCAGGGTCATACCAGCCTGGGCTACATGGTCAGAGAGCTCCTCTATGTCTCTTTTCATGTAGTCCAGGGAGGTACGTCTCAGGTCATTCACACCAGCATGGACAATGACGGAGTCATACTTGTACTTGCTTTGGAGTGACCTGAGTGCTTGCGTTATGTGGCGGATCCTGGCACCTGACAGGCAGCTTACAGTGACCTTCTCCTTGTTCAGTCTGGTGAGCGGGACGTCAGTGTGCCAGACAATAGAGTCCCCTATAACAAGTGTATTTGGTGTGTTGTTTGGCCTCAAGGGCTGTGACTGTGAGGCACACTGATTTTGTGAGATATGTGATTCATGGGTATTGTTGAGGGGTAGCTGTTGCTTGGATATCTGCTTAGGAGGTCTTTGCTGTTTAGACACATTTTTATTTAGAGCCTCCGAGTATGTTTTTGTGTGTTTATGTGTTGGGTATGCAGATGCAATAGGTATGTGTGAGACTGGATTTGCGGTGTGAGTGGTTACATTTTCCTCCTGACTGACTGTGCCAGTCTTGGGTTGAGAGAGCTCTGCTTCCAGTTTGGCTGTGTAACTGCATCTCTCACATGTATTAGAGTTTGTTGGAAGGAGGAGAGGGTTGTCTGTGTACATAAGGCAATTGTAACATTGCCTAAAAATTCCCAGATTCACCAGCTGGACTGGAGAGTAACCTTGAAACTGACCCTTGGACATACCAGATTAGTATAGGGAACTGTTTTTTTACTGATCAGATTAGGGAAGGGAACTGATTTTTCACTTGATCAGGAAGGACCAATCGGGAGCCTAATAGTTATGAGAAGTCAAGGAGGGTGTAGTGCTACCTTCCTTACCACTTTGTAGGGTCCCTGCCAAGCTGCTTGCAGCTTCTTGTGTCTGACAGTAATAAGAACCATTACCTGCTGCCCTACAGCATACTCTCTAGCTCAAGCATTCCTGTCATACCAGACCTTTTTCTGTCATTGGGCTTTTGCCACATTCTCCTGGGCCTAGTCCATGAGCTCCCTGAGCCTTGTCCAGAGGTTTAGGACATATGCCACAGCAGACTCCTTGTGGGATTCACACTCATCTTCTCACTCATCACAAAATAAATCTAGAGGTCCCATCACCCTATGCCATACAGCAACTCAAAGGATGAAAAACCTGAGGATTCCTGGGGAACCTCTAGGTAAACAAATAACAGATGGGGCAAATATTTGTCCCAATCACTCTTAAACTGGTCTGCAAATGGTCATAGCATGGACTTGAGTGTAGAGTTTAACCTCTCAACAAGACCATTAGTCTGCAGATGGTAGGGAGGTGGCATTTAGGTGCTTCACCCCACAGTACTTCCACAGACAAGCCAGCAGGCCTGACATGAAATTGACACCTCTGTCAGTCAGTATTTATTTTGGGAAACCTACCTTGCTGGGAATCTATAACAAAGCATTTGTCACCTTTTCTGCCTCATTGGAGGGCAAAGCCACTGCCTCATGGTATCTCGTAGCATAATCTACTACCTCTAGGATATACTTTTTCCCCTGTGGAACTTGGGGTACTCATAGGCCCCACAATATCCATAGCTACCCTCTGAAATGGCTCCTCAATCACAGGCAAAGACATCAAAGGAGCTCTCACCTTGTCTCCTGCCTTGCCTACCTTTTGGCACTGCTTACAGGTCCTGCAGTACCCTGTTACATCTCTGGAAATTCCAGGCCAATAGAAGTTCTGCATGATACGTCTCCTTGTATGTTTTATGCCCATATGGCCTGCAAAGGGAATATCATGGGCTATGGCTAGAAGCACCAGACAGTAGGCTCTAGGCACTACCAACTGCTGTATCCTCTCACCTTCCAGCTATCAGGGGTCCACTCTCTATAGATTAACCCTTTCTCCCAGTATACAGATTCCCCTACCCTTGAGAATCAGGTGTCTCACTAGCTACCTGCCTCAGGCCTTGTAATGTAGTGTCTGAGAGCTGATCCTGTCTCAACTCTCTTTTTATAACCCTTCCCAACTCCCCTGCCACAGGAAGTCTGGCATCCTCTGACAGCGGTGCCTCACTGTCAGCCTGGGTACTACTACTCACCTCTACCTTTGCAGTCACACTGTTCAAGGGACCATCAGTACCAACAAGCAGCTGTGGCTCACCTTCAGTCTCACTGCTACAGGGTAGCTCTCTCCCAGAAGTAGCCACCTCACCAGTCTTGGTGCAAGTATGTGGTTTGACTGGGTCTCCCTAATGCTAACAGACACACATTCTTGTCTCCAAGCCTGACTGTGTGTAACTGCATGAACAGATGGTACCGCATATCAAAATCCTTCCCTATCAAGACATCTGCAGGATGGTAGTTTAGTACCCCTGTTGTCTCAAGACAACCTACTATTGGCATTTTGTCTTTCCCACTTACTGGCTGCTTCACCTTTTGTTCCCACCTTGCCTCTGTGGACATCTATATGCCACATGGCCCCACTGGTTGCATTCAAAACATTTAACCCTAGGTCCTGGACATGTACCTTGACTTGTGGCTTCCCCTGTTACTGTCAGATTCTGTTGGGGCAGTCTGGGCTTCCCACCATGAGTTCCTTTAGACCCATGAGCAGCACTGTGTGTCCCTTTCCTGTGCAGAGATGCCCTGCTTGCTAGGTATAGGTCTCCCTTTTTCCCAGCTCATCTGAAGTAGCACATTGTCTATCAGCTAACCACATCCTTATGTCCTCAGGTAAAGTGCTAAGGGCTTGTTCCCTCACCAAAAGGTCTGCTAGCCCTTCAAAACTGGTGACCTGACATCCACTCATCCACCTATGAAAATAAGTGCTTCGTTCAGCAACATATTCGCACACACTTTCATCTGCCTTGCATCTATGCTCACAAAATGTTTTCCTATAAGCTTCATGTGTTAGCTTAAGAAATTCTAGCAATCAATTCTTGACAGCAGTATAATCAAATATCTTGGACAACACACTTACATCTTTACCATGGAGTAAGGATATCAGGAACCATACCCAGAGCCTTTGGTCAACATCATACTCTCAAATATGTGAATGAAACTATGAAAATTATCCCCCTCCATAAACTGTGGAAGAAATTTACTGACCTTTTGTGCTTCTGGGATCCGTTACTCCCTATCCCATTATGAGTCTGGTTACTCCCTGTCCCATTATGGGTCTGGTTACTCCCTATCCCATTATGGGTCTGGTTACTCCCTATCCCATTATGGGTCTGGTTACTCCCTGTCCCATTATGGGTCTGGTTACTCCCTGTCCCATTATGGGTCTGGTTACTCCCTGTCCCATTATGGGCCTGGTTACTCCCTGTCTCATTATGGGTCTGGTTACTCCCTGTCCCATTATGGGTCTGGTTACTCCCTATCCCATTATGGGTCTGGTTACTCCCTGTCCCATTATGTGTCTGGTTACTCCCTATCCCATTATGGGTCTGGTGACTCCCTGTCCCATTATGGGTCTGGTTACTCCCTATCCCATTATGGGTCTGGTTACTCCCTATCCCATTATGGGTCTGGTTACTCCCTATCCCATTATGGGTCTGGTTACTCCCTATCCCATTATGGGCCTGGTTACTCCCTGTCCCATTATGGGTCTGGTTACTCCCTTCCCATTATGGGTCTGGTTACTCCCTTCCCCATTACCTTCATGACTCTGCCGAAGAGTCAGCATCTCCTTTTGTGCTGCCTCTGCTGGTCCTTTTCCACAGCTTCCATTTCCAAATGCCTGACCTCTAACTCAAGTCTCTTTAGCTCCAGATGGGTTTTAAGTCCTCTGCAGTAAGGTTGAGCTGTACATTCCCTGAGTGTTGTACATCTTCTATGAACACCTCCAGGACTGCATGGATCAGGCAATCCCAAATTAAACCAAGACTCTTTCCACAAAGGGCAAACGTCCAGTCTGGTGGACCCCAGCCATTAACAAACTTTACAATAAGAGGAGAAAGCTATTACATGATAGAACAAAATCCATAAAAGGGAAGTCACCCCTGATCATTATTAGTAAAAAAATACGAGCACTCATAAAATCAACTAAGGCCAATTTTGAGAGAAAAATTGCCATAGATTCAAAGGACAATCATAAGGCCTTTTTCAGCTATGTTAGGAACCTGGGTGGAAACTCCCAGATATGCTCAGAATTAGTCCAAAATGATACAAAAATCACTGAACCCACAGACATTGCCAACATACTGGCAGACAGGTTCAGTGCAAACTTCACCCTCTCCCCTAAAGGAGAGATAACTATCCCAGCCGAGTGTAGCCTCCCGGACATCTCAAATGCGCAGGTGAAAGCTGCTCTCTAAAGCTAAAAACACAGCATCAATGGGACCGGATGGTGTCCCCGGCTGTGTGCTACATGAGCTAAATGAGGAATTAAACCCGCACATAAGGCAGCTGTTTAATCTCAGCCTTACCACAGGATACGTGCCCAAGGAGTGGCGACGGCAACTGTTGTCCTACTCCACAAAGGCGCCCACGGACCCTGGTAATTACCGCCCATAAGCTTAACAAGTCTAGTCTGCAAAGCTATGGAGAGGATCATAATGGAGCTCATAAACAAAGATATAGGGGACTTGCAGACATTGGACCCGACCCAGTTTGGCTTTGTCAAGGGAAGATCATGCCTTTTGAACTTGGTCGACTTCTTCAAACAGTCACCAAGGCCATTGATGAGGAAAGGCAGTCCATACAGCCTACCTTGACCTTGCAAAGGCTTTGACACAATACCCCACTCGGTATTGTAGAAAAACTTACCAGCTTAAATGTAAACCCATATGTCACAAGATGGGTTGCAAACTGGCTTAAGGACAGAACCCACAGGGTTAGAGTTGCTGGCGCTGTGTCAAACTCCAAGCCGGTCACAAGTGGTGTCCCACAGGGCTCGGTCCTTGGCCCCTATTGTTTGGCATCTACTTCTCAGAAGTACAGGCCAACATAGGAGGACTTTGGCTGACAAAGTTTGCAGACGACTGCAAACTGGGCGCCATAGTGGAAAGTGCATCAGACACGGATATCCTTCAGAAGGGACTCACGGAAACAGATAGCTGGTGCCAGAGCCATGGCCTGAAGTTAAACGCCAAAAATGTATAGTCATACCCTTCGGGAAAAACAAGGTAACCCCAAGCTACCATATAGGTGGCAATCCACTAAGCACAGAAGAGGTTATCAGGGACCTGGGGACCCAGGTTGACAGTGGCCTTTCTTTTGACACTCACATTGCTAAAGTGGTTAGAAAGACCTTCTACATTGCCCACCTGATCATGAAGGGATTCACATCCAGATCTAGTGAGGTTATTGTTCCCCTGTACTCTTCACTTATCAGACCAATGATCGAGTACAATGCCCCATTCGGGATATATCTCACCCGACATCTGCAGCAATTGGAGAGACCCCAAAAGTTCCTCACCAAAAGTATAAAGGACTCCAAAATCTGTCATATGCTGCCAGATTGAAGAAACTCCAGCTCTATTCAGTCGCATACCGTCTGCTCAGAGGTGACATGTGCCTGACATACAAGGCCATGTCCAACCCGGAATTAATGGACATGCTCCACCTCAAAAATCCAAATCCACCAAAACCACTAGAGCAAGCGACTTAAACCTTAGCACGGATATAAATAGGACGTGCTGGAGGGATAGATTTATCACTCAGAGACTCCCTATGCTGTGGAATAAAATCCCGGTCCATGTGAGGCAGAGCACCTCGCTGACTCTGTTCAAGAGAAATCTAGACCTGTGGATGGGAGATCGTAGGTTTACCCCGGGAATCATCTCTGTGTCACTGCTGGACAGAGGAACAACAAACTAATGGGCACAGTATTTTTTCATATAAGGGGTGGTGTAAGCCACAAAAATTTGGGCTAGGCTTATAAATGCCTTAGGGCAGATAGCCTAGTATAAACCTATGAACCTATGAACCTATCTCCATGGCCAGTCTGATCATCCTCCTGATTGCTGTTTTCTGATGCAGCTGTGAGCAAAGCTGCAATCATGTCTGCCTTAGTCAGGTTTCCCCTGCAACAGACCTTTAGCCTGGCACATCTCAGCTAACTGGCTCCTTGTCAGCTTGCCATACTCCTCTGCTGACATGCTTGCCTGCTCTCCCTGACTAACTAAGCTAACAAAAGAAATAAAAGTATTGTGATCTGAACTCTGAATGTTCACTGCATGGCTGATTTAGAGTACAAAAACACCTTCAGTGATCACTGTACACAAGCTACAGGAATTCAGTGTCCACACCACTACAAGCCAATTAGTATGTGATGTGGATATCCCACCACTGCCAAACAATTAATATGTGATGTGGATATCCCACCACTGCCAAGCAATTAATATGTGATGCCCGTGCACCGGCCCAGTAATTAAGGAACCTCAATCCTCACCACTAGCACCAGTGAGGGGCGTGCTCATTGAGAAGGATAACAAGTACACACACAGTAAAGTACAATTTAACACCAGTGAGGGGTGTGCTCATTGGGAAGGATAACAAGTACACACACAGTAAAGTACAATTTAACACCAGTGAGGGGCGTGCTCATTGGGAAGGATAACAAGTACACACACAGTAAAGTACAATTTAACACCAGTGAGGGGAGTGCTCATTGGGAAGGATAACAAGTACACACACAGTAAAGTACAATTTAACACCAGTGAGGGGGGTGCACATTGGGAAGGATAACAAGTACACACACAGTAAAGTACAATTTAACACCAGTGAGGGGCGTGCACATTGGGAAGGATAACAAGTACACACACAGTAAAGTACAATTTAACACTAGTGAGGGGGGTGCACATTGGGAAAGATAACAAGTACACACACAGTAAAGTACAATTTAACACCAGTGAGGGGGGTGCACATTGGGAAGGATAACAAGTACACACACAGTAAAGTACAATTTAACACCAGAGAGGGGCGTGCACATTGGGAAGGATAACAAGTACACACACAGTAAAGTATAATTTAACACCAGTGAGGGGCGTGCTCATTGGGAAGGATAACAAGTACACACACAGTAAAGTACAATTTAACACCAGTGAGGGGCGTGCACATTGGGAAGGATAACAAGTACACACACAGTAAAGTACAATTTAACACCAGTGAGGGGCGTGCACATTGGGAAGGATAACAAGTACACACACAGAAAAGTACAATTTAACACCAGTGAGGGGCGTGCACATTGGGAAGGATAACAAGTACACACACAGTAAAGTACAATTTAACACCAGTGAGGGGCGTGTACATTGGGAATGATAACAAGTACACACACAGTAAAGTACAATTTAACACCAGTGAGGGGCGTGTACATTGGGAATGACAACAAGTACACACACAGTAAAGTACAATTTAACACCAGTGAGGGCGGCACATTGGGAAGGATAACAAGTACACACACAGTAAAGTACAATTTAACACCAGTGGGGGCGTGCACATTGGGAAGGATAACAAGTACACACACAGTAAAGTACAATTTAACACCAGTGAGGGGCGTGCACATTGGGAAGGATAACAAGTACACACACAGTAAAGTACAATTTAACACCAGTGAGGGGCGTGCACATTGGGAAGGATAACAAGTACACACACAGTAAAGTACAATTTAACACCAGTGAGGGCATGCACATTGGGAAGGATAACAAGTACACACACAGTAAAGTACAATTTAACACCAGTGAGGGCGTGCACATTGGGAAGGATAACAAGTACACACACAGTAAAGTACAATTTAACACCAGTGAGGGGCGTGCACATTGGGAAGGATAACAAGTACACACACAGTAAAGTACAATTTAACACCAGTGAGGGGCGTGCACATTGGGAAGGATAACAAGTACACACACAGTAAAGTACAATTTAACACCAGTGAGGGTGTGCACATTAGGAAGGATAACAAGTACACACACAGTAAAGTACAATTTAACACCAGTGAGGGGTGCACATTGGGAAGGATAACAAGTACACACACAGTAAAGTACAATTTAACACCAGTGAGGGGCGTGCACATTGGGAAGGATAACAAGTACACACACAGTAAAGTACAATTTAACACCAGTGAGGGGCGTGCACATTGTGAAGGATAACAAGTACACACACAGTAAAGTACAATTTAACACCAGTGAGGGGCGTGCACACTGGGAAGGATAACAAGTGCACACACAGTAAAGTACAATTTAACACCAGTGAGGGGCGTGCATACTGGGAAGGATAACAAGTGCACACAGTAAAGTACAATTTAACACCAGTGAGGGGCATGCACATTGGGAAGGATAACAAGTACACACACAGTAAAGTACAATTTAACACCAGTGAGGGGCGTGCACACTGGGAAGGATAACAAGTGCACACACAGCAAAGTACAATTTCCCTTAAGAGCGCACAGAGATCACAGTCAGTCTGGGGCTGGTTTCTCCCTTTCTCTCCAGATCCCCAATAAGACTCCCCACTGGCACACCTATAGGGTTCAGATCCCAGCTGAGTAGTGAAGCCAAAACCTCCAGCACCCTCTCTGTCCAACAAGTACTTTGTGTCCCTGCCCAAGTAGCTCACACACAGACACACACACACACACACACACACACACACACACACACACACGCACACACACACACACACACACACACACACACACACACACTTTGAGATTTGGTTTATATACAAACACACAGACACTCCTGGGGAAGGCGGGCACAGGTTCTCCAGCTATGCCCCCTCCTGCCAGGCTATAAGGTAGTAATCACTGCCACCAACTACTCTTATCAATTACTAATAAGGCCCTTCCCAAAGTGTGACTAATTTCACTGTGTAATTTTACTGTTATCCAAATAGTAAATGTGACCCAGGGCTAAAGCTATTGGAGTGGCTTGGACAGTATCACCGAATACGTGCAATGTACGCTAAGAGCTTAAATTGTCTCTACACAAAACAGCCACAGTTGAAAGGTTTAAAAATATTTAATAATAAATAATAAAACCCCAAGACAAATCTTATACCTTCAACACAATGACATTACAGAGTTCAGAAATCACAGGAAAATGCTTTAAAATAATACTGTAGAATAGTCTGACATAAATATAGAAAACAGCTAGACTAATCTGGCTAAATTTCTATCTAACTCTAAGAGAAAAACTAAGATCTAAGATCCTACTTACAGAGCAAAGGCAGAGTGCTGGTGAGTTGATGTGTTCAGGTTCAAACAAAATCCAAAATTCTCTCTCTTTCTCTCTGGGAAAGTCTTAAATTGTTAACACAGTACTGCTGAGTCATTTCACATTACATCATTCTTAACAGTTCTGATTTAGTTTCCCAGTATAACAGAAACTCAAAATTTACATTTCATAGTAAGCTGCACCTGGTCAGGAAGCCTCAGCAATAAAATACATTATACATGTAAACCCTTAGTAATTATCTCTTAAATCAAGACAACAGAAGAATTTCCTAGGCCAGACATACTGTCTCTGAGCTTGAGATCAGTCATGCAATGCTTGACTTATCAGCTTTTTTCCTGCAGAGTGCACTGTGGTTACATTTTGAAGCCCAGTACAACATATAGTTTAATCATGACATATAGTTCTCTTTACATTTATAAACCAAGCCTGTGGATTATATTAATATTTGCAAATGACATATAATTATCTACAAAATCCTATCTAGCTAGGCTGGCAGCCTTCACAGCCTAGTAAACACCTATGAATCTAGGAACCTATGAACACGTATTGATTACAGTGTCTTACATACAGAGAGAGATGCAAAGTCATAAAATATCAGCATTTACAGACAGAAATGAGAGCAATGTGGAATGATACCCAGACAGTTCTAGTAGAAGTAGGGGCAATGGCTATAATAAAAAAGAATCTAGCTATATTACCTATAATATGTAACTCCATATAAACTGCAGAAGAACTCAGTCCAGGGCACATTGCATGTATTGTAAAGAGCACTTTTGGCTAAGATCAAAGATTGAAATAATACAATTTCATGAATTTTAAACATACTTTGACTTGGGAATGGGGTCTAATCCTGTCATGGCATTAGAAACCCAAAAGATTTGGGGAAATTAAACCAAGAGAGGAGTGCTGTTTTGTTCTTCTTCTATAACACTGCCAGGAGGGGGTTTGTCAGCTGGTGAGAGTTAGCAAAGGTGGTGGAGCAGTTAATGGACTGTTGGCTTGAATTTCACATTGGTAACTTGGAGAAGGTCCACTGTCTGAAACTGCCATCTCCATCATCTTTGGCTGAATCCAGTGATTAGGGCAGTCAAGTGTTGATTGACCTCTTCTTGATTCTTGCCCACGAAGAGCGGTCAGGAGCAGGTACCCACCGTATTTGCCATCCTGGTGTCCTCTTTTCTTGTGTGTTACCTTCTTTCCCAGATTATTGTCCAGTCCTCCCCATCACCACTGGTCCTTCTTATGTATGTATGAGAATATATTGGTTGTGACCCCCCCCCCATGTCAAAACCTGTAGTGTTAGTCATTCCCTGTGTTTTATGTTTGCTCTTGTGCCCCTACTTTCATACGTCTACCCCCTTCCCACCCCGTGCCTGCTCTTGTGCCCCTGCTTTCATAAGTCTACCCCCTTCCCACCCCATGCCTGCTCTTGTGCCCCTGCTTTCATACGTCTACCCCTTCCCACCCCATGCCTGCTCTTGTGCCCCTGCTTTCATACGTCTACCCCCTTCCCACCCCATGCCTGCTCTTGTGCCCCTGCTTTCAGAAGTCTACCCCCTTCCCACCCCGTGCCTTCTTTTACACCCTTCCTTATCTATCCTTCCTAAAAATTAAAATAGAGCCTGTTTCATAAAAACTATAGCCTTCCCCCCTCCGCAATCCCACTCTTTCCTTTCCTTTCCTTTCCTGTTTCCATATGTATGTTCCACTGCTTACTGCTCCACCTTTTGTGACTTTTCTGTGCTCCCATTTACTCCCCTTTTCAATCAATAAAATGCATAAAACATTGCTTCTTTACCCCCCCCCTGGACATAGAAGTGCCCGTAGTGACCATTCCATTCCTTATTCCACCATGAGTATAATGATTGAATCTACCTCAAATGTAGTTGTTTCAATGACAGAGAC
>NC_056729.1:1826153618-1826163618 GCF_019279795.1 Protopterus annectens | reverse complement strand
AGTAAACAAGACCTTTTGACACCTAGAATCCTGAGAGCGTTTATCTAGAAACATCCTTTTGGAAGATCTTTTTCCCCTTAATGGAGATTTCTGCAATCTGTACACAAAGACAGACATAGATGGATCATTCCATTGAAACTTAGGGATAGAGGAACAAAGAAATCTGTTTGAAGGCCTGCTTAACCTTCCTTTTATCATGTAAGGTTTTAAAAGGTTCTGTAGCTGCAGAACCAGACAGATTCTGGGAGTACAAAGGAGAATCCAACAACTTGTCTTTTATATCTTCAGGAAGACATTGTAACCTATCCCAGGATCACCTGTGGATAATAGAACCTGATGCAACTGTCCTAGAAGATGCATCAGCAGCATTGTACCTGCATTTGGTGGAGTGGTGAGCCACCTGAGAAACAGAACTCGCAGAAATAGCAGAAGTCTTAGCTTTGGAGTCAGGCTTGTCAGTTAAAACACCACTACCAAGTTTAGACTGAAGATCCATCACGTACCTGGTCATGTGGGACTGGTGGTTTATGTCTCTGAAAGGCAAGGTGGACAAGGTATAAACTTTTCCTATACCTGGCCATACACCTCCTGTCTTTGTCATAAAGTAGAAGTTTGGAAAAAGACAGTAATTGGGAAGATTTATTAGCAGAAAGAGAAGTGACTGCAGGGTCAGAGGAGGGATACTTATATAAAAACCTTTGAGCCTTAGCCAGCTTGTAAAACCTGTCAGGTTTCTTAGGTGTAGAAGGCTAGGACTCAGGGGCCTAGGAAGTTGTTCAGCTAGGGTTCCAAAACAGGAGAGTTTGCAGAAGGTCCAGGAGAGTCCATTTGTGAAAAGACATAATATCTCTTTGGGACTTCAGAGAGTTGTGACTGCTCACACACTGATCATTTTTACAATGGTGTCACTAAAAGAAAGATCACCGGTAGTGGAATCCAGACAGTTTCCTCATCCTCTGACCCCAGAGAAAGAGTGTCCTCATCCTCTGACCCCAGAGAATGAGTGTCCTCATCCTCTGACCCCAGAGATAGTGACCTCATCCACTAACCCCAGAGAAAGAGGGGAATGGACCTGAGAAGAGTACATTAGGGTCTCCCTCCTGACATCTTCATCAGAAGAGCCTGACTCCTGAAGCCTTTCACTGGGAAAGAAAGAAAAGGCAACAGAAAAAGGAAGAGATACCCTTTGGGGGTAAGGCCATAAGGGCAAGGGGGATCCTTGGCAACTGCATCTACATGCCTGGACTTCTGCTTTTTCTTAACAGGAATCCTGGCTCTAATAATCTTAGGTCATTCAGTGCCCTGCCTGACTTCAGTGGAGGGACCACGAACCTATTCACTAACAAGTATCTGGGGTATCCAATAAGGCTCTTCCAAAATAATCAGCCACACCTGTAGCAGACATATTCTCAACCTCAGTGAATGTATGAGACACTAAGCTCATGTTGGTCTCCAGTTGGGTTGTGACAGAAGGAGCAAGTGGCCAAACTGGATGGTCTTCTGCTTCTTCATCTGACCCAATGGAGACATCTGGCAGAGGCTGGACAGCTAACGTCTCTAAACATATCTTTTTAGATTTCTTCTTATGAGGCAGCTGAATATCCATGTGAGTGGGTTTAGAAGCTATAATTCCTTCAGAAAGCAACTTCAGAGGTTGGTTCTCTAGCTAATCTGAAAGGGAGGACAAACTTCTACGAAGTGTATTGGGTACAAAAGCCTGACAAACAGCACACTGAGTGTGATTGTGGTCTGTATCTAGGGAGAAAAGGCACCTGCACCTATCTTTATAGAGAATCGGCCCCCACACTCACGTTTCCCCTTTCTGACTGATATGACAAATGATAAACACACAAGAAGATAGAATTAAAAGCCCCCATTGGGGTACATATCTCTGTAGGCTTGGTAGTTGAAACAACATGGTGAACAACTTGACAGACCAAGTTCAAAGGTTGCAATCAGACTGGTACGAGTTCTGATGATTAGTCACCCATATGTCACTTATCTGCCTTACATCCAGAATGTAAGGCATACTTTGGACATACAGGGCCTGGAAGGGCCTAAGAATTTGGTGTGCTTGCTGAACAAATGGCTATCCTTGGTGGAATAATCGCTTAGCAACAACGATAAGGAAGGACATCTTGGAGGCCAAGCAAAACCAAAATGGAGACTCTACTGATAATATAAAACCTAATAATCCAAAAATATCAGTTTGGAGAAGACCGCAACCACTCACTTTATTAACGTCTATTATAAAGCCAATTATGAAGAACAGGGCTGCCACTGCTAGGTCTTGGAGGCCACCTTCTCACCAGATAACATACTTGATAAACACATACTTGATAAACATAAAACACACACACACACGCACACACGCACACACGCACACACACACACACACACACACACACACACACACACACACACACACACACACACACACACACACACACACACACACACACACACCACAAAGCACTTCCATTAAACCAACTCATACAGAGGTTGTTAGGAGAACATGGCCTAAGCCTCCAATGCTAAGGACTAAGAAACCTCATCTATTAGTTCAGACACTAGTAAACCCACCTTAATCTTGCAAACCCAGAGTCAATATACCTACCTCCAGACTGAGAGTGAATCAGCACACAATAATATTTTAGTAATAGGTGACTCTATTGTCAGACATATGGACACAACCATCCCCAGGGTGGATAAGAAAATAATAAGTTATCTGTCTTTCTGAAGCCAGGATCCAGGATGTGATAAAGATTCTTAGAATCCTCCTTCAGAAGAAATACAATTAGGATCTGTTAGAGGCCAATGTGGGGATGAATGACCTTGGGCAATCTATCCAGAGGGCTCTAGGACGTTTGATCAAATGATCAAACGTCTGAATCCATAACCACTGAACACATTTTAACGAAAGCACTTTAACTGAAAAAGCGCTTTCATTAAAGCATATCAATAAAAAAAAAAAAAAAAAAAAACAACAACACTACATTTACGTTTTTGCAGGGGGCTTTGCCTCCCCTGCAACCCTCATGTGGGGGGCTATGCCCCCAATACCCCCTACTTTAATATTCTCCCTCCAAGACTGCACTACAGTGCGGAAAAGGGAAGTTTCCCTTATCTGCACTATAGTTCGGCCTCGGCCTTCGGTGAAAAGCACTTTCGCGTAAGTATGCTCACGCTTAATGGATTTGGATGTTTGATCATTCAATCAAACATCCTAGATACATCCAGAGGGACATGAAGAAGCATATGACTGACCTTGCTATCCATGTGCCCATAACAGGATAGACACTGGTCTTCAGTGGGTGCTGAGATTTAAAGACAAGATAATTTGCTTTAATAATTAGCAATGTAGCGAGTGTCATTCTAAGGGATCAGGCATATGTCAGTCTGGGATGAGATAGCTAGCAAGCCTTCCTTCTTTGACAGGGTTTTACAACTGGCTAAAGCTTTTGTTACCCCCATTCTGCCTTTGTTAGGCAGAGTTCATCTGCTGTACATTCCAACCTGGTAATTCTAATTTGGAACATATTAAAGCTCTACTCAATGCCAGGAGTCTAAACATGCCCAGACTTGAGGATACCCTGCAACTTTAATGCATTCTTATATGTGCATAGCTCTCAACCTCTAGTACAAGAAATCTGGACAAGGCCTAAAGTAATGAGGGTGAGGCCTACAAATACGGACATATTCTAAATATTGCTCCTAAAAACTTATTAACTTGCTAGAATAAAGGATGTGTGTAGCATGCATTTTTGATGGATATGAAATCTGAAACTCAAATGCATGTCATTATTTAGCAAATTCAATCAGTGATTTTCCAGAAAAGCACAAATTTGATGAAGGACAGACCAAAACTTTGAGGCAAAAATCTGGACATTCTGTGAAACCCTGTACAGTTGAGAGCTATGTATTATATGCTGCTACAGAGAAATGGCTTCAAAAAATGACAACACTTCCTCTGTTCCTGGATTTAGCACCTATCATGTCTTCACACCTACTGGCAATTGTGGGTGAGTTTCAGTATTTGTCAAGGATATTATCACCTCACCATCTCACTAAAGATTTATGGAACAATAAAAAATAAACTCCTTGCTGAACGGGCCATTAAACCCAACACCTTTCTAGTGGGAGGGGTTACCAACGATCTATCAATGATGTGACACACCTATAATGTCAGTGGTCAGCAGGGTCAGTGCTTCTGTGACATTATAAATGGTAACTCCATTATACAAACAGCCATCCTACCTTACCGTCACAAATGTGGTCACTTCTTGCACACCTGCATATGTATCATCTTCCCTTGTTAAATCATAAATCAGTGACCCTGTCCTTTAATTCTGGTGGTGCTTCCCCTGCAAATGCCTCTGTATTTAGGGACTTCTCCAAATCAAACCTATTTAGGTTCATGATGACCTAAATAAATTTCACTGTAATCCTCTCCCAAAGGATCACATTGCTAAGACTGCTGCCTGTGCCTCTGACTTCTACTTCCACTTAAATAGTTATACTGAGAAGGCAGTCACAATCCACTCCAGATATAAAGAGTAAATTAAAAACAAATATCTATGGTGGAATACTCATATAAATAAATTATATGACAACAGAAAGCAATTAATTTTCTTCTTAGGCCTCCACTGAAAATGGGCCATCAGCCCAGTTGGACTTCACCAGTAAACACGTAAAATAAATGAATAAATAAATACTTATAACTTATAGGAAGTCTCATCCTAGTACTTTAAGAGCTCACTTTATCAAACAAATAAAGAGCTTGAGAGAACCATTAGGAAGCTCAAAGCTGAATATGAAGTTACAGTAGATATTAAAATCAACTATGTCAAGAAGTTACGAACTAACACCCAACAGTGTTCAGAGCTAGTCCAGAATAATACAGTGATATACTCAATCAATCATACTCAAGTAAGATCAATACTCCGACCCAAAGGAAATAGCTAATACCCTAACTAACAGACTTAGTGCTGTTTTAATCCAAACTCAGTTATCACTGTTTCACAGATTTTACAGTCACTGACACCCACTTTAATTACTAGAGATCAAGTTCTGTAAGTCTTCCCAAAAGTTAAGAACACCTCATCTGCGATCCCAGATAATATGCTGGGATGTCTGATTATCAGTATCAAATATGGCCAGTCAAAGCCCACATTTAACCTCTTTAATTTAATCTTCTCAGCTTGTTAGATTATTAGAGGCTCAAAAAAACAGCCATTGTAATGACAATGTACAAACGTGACCTGACATCAGACACTTGTAGCTCTAGACCAATTAGCCTCATTAACCTCATGTGAAAAGTTACGGAATATATTCCATCAGGCCCATGGGAGGGAGACAGACATTACCAATGTGTCCTAAGACTATCAGCCTATCATCGTGTTGACATCATAGTTAGATCCTCTGTCAGTCCTAACCTCATAGGTCTATATATTAGGCTTACGACCACCAGGGCCTTTATAAGCCGAGCTGTTCAATCCAGCCCAATTGTGTCCCTATGTACCATGGGCATTTATTCGTAGGGGTATGTTACTCAGGACATTTGTTGAGGTTATATGAGGCATTTACACCTGTTACCATAGCAGTAATCTGTTCTCTTAATACACAATAAAAGACATAACAGCCCCACAGTAGGTGATGCACTGTGGTGAGTACACAAATGGCAAATGGAAACATGTAGGCAAACCGCATACGCATATGTGTGTTGGTGCTCCCCTGAGATTGAAAATCTAATGTAGTTAAGTGGAACACATGCATCGCTGGCTGTATGCTCTCTAGATTCAGTCTCTGCAGCGTTTTTGTATAATATGCATGTGTACTATGGCTACTAAACCTAGAGTATCTCCTTGTATGACACATAGGATCATAGGAGGTTACTAGGCTAATGGCCCTAAGGTCTTTACAAGCCTAGTTGAGTACAACCCCTGTTGCCAAGAATATCAAGGTATTAAGCAGAACTAAGTCAACAATGACTGCTCCTGTCCAAGAGGGGCACAGGTGAAACTCCTGGGGTGAATTTGCAGTTTCCCATCTAATTATCCAAATTACACTTATATAGGGTTAGCGAGAGGCTCTGCTTCACCTGAATTGGAAGTTTGTTCCACAGGAGAGGTAATCTCTGTGAGACATATCTGTCTATCCAGCAAGTCCTGCTGATGTGACATACTAGGTTGAGTTCCCTAAAGCAAATGCATCTTATACCATTTGATATATGAATGTGCAGCATTTCCATTAGAGTAGGATCTGAGATTGTTCTATATGCAAGGCAGAGGTCATCTTTGAGTAGTCTGTAAGACAAAGAGTATAGTGACAGTGATGTCAGTCTATCAACATATGACATATGCCGAAGACCTTGAATTTTCTTTGTAAGAAACCTTGAGGTATTTCCATTTGCTGCAGGTGCCTGGTAAGGTGCATACCGAAGGTAGCATTGTACTCTATTATTGGCCTGAGGACAGAGAAGTACAGGGGGGTAATAACCTTTTTTTGTTCTGGATGCAATGAACTTAATTATGAGATGGGTGATGTAGAAAGCCTTTCCTACCACTGTGGAGATGTGGTGGTCAAAGGAAAGGTTGCTGTGAAACTGTGTGCCCAAATCTCTCACCACTGATTGTGTGCTTAGGGTGTTGTTATTAATGTAGCAATCTACAGGGATGTTGCCCTTGCTGACGGGGATGACAATGCATTTTTTTGCAGAGTTTTAGCCCATGACTTTGGCACCAGTCATTTGTCTGTGTAAGTCCCACTTGTAGGATGTTGACATCATTTGGAGACTCAGAGACTGCACCCAGTTTGCAATTATCAGCAAAATTGGTCAGCCATAAGCCTTTTGTTTTAGTCTGCATATCTGAGAAGTAGGCTCCAAGCAATAAGGACTCCAGCACCAATCCCTGTGGGACATCACTAGTTATGTGTCAGGTGGTGGAGGTAAGGTCACCTATTTTGACTGTGGGTGTTCTATCTGTGAGCCAGTTTGCAACTCACCTAACAATATATGGGTTGATCTCCAGCTGGGGGTGGTTATTAATGATTCCTGAGTGGGGAATAGTGTCAAAGGCTATGGCCAAGTACAACTAGGCTCTATGCATGGATTTGCCTTTGTCCAGGGCTTTGGTGACTGTCTCAAAGAAATCCACCGAGTTCAAGAGCCAGGAGCTCCCTTTAGTGAAGCTAAACTGGGTTAAGTCGAGCATTTGGAGATCTCCTTTATCTTTGCTGATAAGGTGCATGACATTCAAACACATTGATAACCTGTGTCATTTGCACCTGTAATGATGAATAAGCCCTAATTGTTTCTATTCAGGGTTGCCAAGAATGGCACATTGTCAATGTGGTTTGCTGTAGACCTGTCAAATGCTACTCTGCATGCCTTCTGTGAGGCTCACCATATCAAATAACTGACATTAACATATTTATAATGCAGGGAAGCCCCCTGTTAGTTGAGGGACTTCCCTCTACTGTAAATGTTAAAGCCCCTCTGTTAATTGAGGGACTTCCCTCTACTGTAAATGTTAAAGCCCATCTGTTAGTTGAGGGACTTCCTGCTACTGTAAATATTAAAGCCCCTCTGTTAATTGAGGAACTTCCCTCTACTGTAAATGTTAAAGCCCCTCTGTTAGTTGAGGGACTTCCCTCTACTGTAAATGTTAAAGCCCCTCTGTTAATTGAGGGACTTCCCTCTACTGTAAATGTTAAAGCCCCTCTGTTAGTTGAGGGACTTCCCTCTACTGTAAATGTTAAAGCCCCTCTGTTAATTGAGGTACTTCCCTATATTGTAAATGTTAAAGACCCTCATTAAATTTAACTTTGAACAACATGCTAAAATCTTCAGTTGTTGTAAAATGACTTGTAGCTTTGTCATGAGGTGTATAAATGTAAATGAAATTAAATGTAAAACAAGGATGCTTTATAATGTAAGACAAATTATTTAAAAATAAATGACACATTTGCACTGCCCTGTCTGAACATTGATCTTTCCTGTACCCTAATATTATTGTCATTTCTTCCGCTAACCTCTACTGAACTACTTACAGCTAACCTTAAAATACATGACCACAACACTATCACAGTAGCAGCCATCTATATTCCTCCAGGAGACAACATTCCTCTGCTCGAAAATATTCCTTCATACTTTTCTCAACACATCCACAATGAAACTATCCTCCTTGGGGATGTTAACATTAACTGGTTAACTCTCAGTAATCCAAACTCTAATACTCATATTATTTTATATGGCCTTACACAGCTAATCGCCCAACCTACCCATACAAACAAGTCTCACACATCTAGTACTCTTATTGACTGGGTACTTGTATCTAATCCTTCCAAATATCATAACCCTGAAACCCCACCAAACACCCTGAGCGATCACTCCCCTATAAAAGTGCTTAGGTTCACTCTCCACTTCTCAAAACCTCCTAAATTCATCACTTTTCGTAAACTGTCTAACTTCCATCCAGAAACCTTTAATGCCCTCCTCTCTAAAGTAAACTGGAAATTCCTTACCCAACTCTCACTAGAAGAAGCAGTCCTAGCTTTCAACTCCACCTTTTTTAGCATCTTAGACTCACTTGCTCCCCCCTCACAAAGTCTGAATTAAGTCCACCATATCTCCATGGCTTTCAAAACCCACTCGTACCCTTATGATACCTAGACACAAACTATGGAAAAAATGGTCACAAACTAAGCTCTCTGCAGACTTACAAAAGTATAAAGAAGTCAGAAATCTGACAAAAAACACGTAAAGATAAAAAGGACTTCTATAACAAACCTCCTACAGCCCTAAAATCTAATCCTAAACAATTCTGGAACTCTATTAACCAAATATTACATCCCGGTAATCTTAGCTCCCCCATTCCATGCCCAGACAAGACACCTGAAGAAACTGCCACTATCTTCAATACCCATTTTATTGATTCAATATCTAAGCTACTGAACCCGAACCCAAACTCCTCTACTACTAACATCCCCAACGTTTCTGAACCTACTCCTAATACTATCTCCTCAAGTACCTTCTCCCTCAAACCTGTACCTACTAGCTACATCAAAACTCTACTCTCTAAGTTAAAACCATGCTCAGCATCAGCTGACAATATTCCTTCCATTTTTCTTCTACTAGCAGCTGACACTCTTGCTCTCCCTGTATCTATCCTAATTAATCGCTCTGTCTCTGAATCTAAAGTCCCTTCCATCTGGAAACAATGCTGCACTCTACCTATACACAAAGGAGGTAACTCCTCTGATATCTCCAACTTTAGACCTATCGCTATCCTCTCCCCTCTCTCTAAAGTACTAGAGAAATGTATTCATAAACAAGTTATGCAGTATCTAATACAGGAAAATCTGCGTACACCCACTGAACATGGCTTCAGACCCAAACATAGCACCACTACAGCTCTATTATCCTTCCTCAACACTGTCTCTATAGCCATGGGCGACCATAAACTTATTTCTTGCCTATTCTTGGACCTGTCAAAAGCTTTCAGCACTGTCTCACACTCTCTTCTGCTGAACAAACTGCATAACTTCAACTTCTCCTCTGATACTGTTACATGGTTCTCCAGCTACCTCATTCATAGATCTCAATCAGTGAGATGGCACTCTGCACTCTCCCATTCTCTAACTGTAAAAATGGGTGTACCTCAAGGGTCTGTCCTAGGGCCTTTACTTTTTAATATCTTTACTAATCAGCTCTATACCTCCTGTCCTCAGTCATCTTTAGTGCAATACGCAGATGACTCTACAGTCATCACCACAGCCAACTCTCCCTCTAAGCTCTTCTCAGCTACTCAGGCATCTTTTAACTTAGTTGAAACATGGCTCTCCAACAGCCAGCCCATCCTTAACCCTACAAAAACAAAGCTGTTACTCTTCCTACCTAAAAAGTTCAACAATATCAAACCCTCCTTCTCCATACAGTCCCTTAATAACACTTCCATTCAGGTAGAATCCAGCACTAAGCTCTTAGGCGTAACCATCC